>NC_036873.1:5847582-5860809 GCF_002910315.2 Salvelinus sp. IW2-2015
TTAAACAAATGAAACTGCCCTTTTGGTGAACCACATATTTTAACTACGAGAATACTGCTGAGTGTAAGAATTTCTCCTGATTATTCATACATGAGCTTTTGAACAACATTCCACCATCTGCAACTTTAGTGTTTTGGCCACTCTCTAGACATGTTGGCCCCATAGATTAACATTTGATGGTAAAATATATATATTTTCGCGGGTCCGTCGCGGACCCTGATGTCTTGCTCCCAGACAAACTAAACAACTTCTTTGCTCGCTTTGAGGACAATACAGTGCAAATGGCACGGCCCGCTACCAAAACCTGCGGGCTCTCCTTCACCGCAGCCAACGTGAGTAAAACATTTAAACGTGTTAACCCTTGCTGGGTTAACCCAGCCCAGACGGGTTACAATGCAGATAGCCCGGTTAGCCAATGTGCGGGAGCACTGGTTGGTCGGCCAAATTGAGGTAGTATGTACATGAATGTATAGTTAAAGAGCTATGCATATATGATAAACAGAGAGTAGCAGCAGCGTAAAAAGAAGGGTTGGGGGGGCACACAATGCAAATAGTCCGGGTAGCCATTTGATTACCTGTTCAGGAGTCTTATGGCTTGGGGGTAAAAACCGGTACCGCTTGCATGCGGTAGAGAGAACAGTGGGTGGCTGGGGTCTTTGACAATTTTTAGGGCCTTCCTCTGACACCGCCGGGTGTAGAGGTCCTGGATGGCAGGCGGCTTAGTGATGTACTGGGCCGTACGCACTATCCCTGTAGTGCCTTGAAGAGGCAAGAGAGGGCCACCATTGTTCCTGTTCCCAAGAAAGCTAAGGTAACTGAGCAAAACGACTATCGCCCCGTGGCACTCACTTCCGTCATCATGAAGTGCTTTGAGAGACTAGTCAAGGATCATATCACCTCCATCCTAGACCCACTCCAATTTGCTTACCGCCCCAATAGGTCCACAGACGACGCACTCGCAATCACACTGCACACTGCCCTAACCCATTTGGACAAGAGGAATACCTATGTAAGAATGCTGTTCATTGACTACAGCTCAGCATATAACACCATAGTACCCTCCAAACTCGTCTTAAGCTCGAGACCCTGGGTCTCGACCCCGCCCTGGGCAACTGGGTCCTGGACTTTCTGACGGAACGCCCCCAAGTGATGAGGGTAGGAAACATCATCTCCAACCCTCTGATCCTCAACACTAGGGCCCCACAAGGTGCGTTCTCAGCCCTCTCCTGTGCTCCCTGTTCACCCATGACTGCGTGGCCATGCACGCCTCCAACTCAATCATCAAGTTTGCAGACGACACTTCAGTGGTAGGCTTGATTACCAACAACGACGAGACGGCCACCAGGGAGGAGGTGAGGGCCCTTGGAGTGTGGTGTCAGGAAAATAACCTCACACTCAGCGTCAACAAAACAAATGGGAATATCGTGGACTTCAGAAACAGCAGAGGGAGCACCCCCCTATCCACATCGACAGGACAGTAGTGAAGAAGGTGGAAAGTTTTTAAGTTCCTTGGCATACACATCACGGACAAACTGAAATGGTCCACTCACACAGACAGCGTGGTGAAGAACGCGCAACAGCGCCTAGTAAAATGAAATGCATGCTCCGTAGTAAAATGAAATGCATGCTCTTCCCCCCCAACCCCTCTTTTTACGCTGCTGCTACTCTCTGTTTATCATATATGCATAGCTACTTTAACTATACATTCATGTACATACTACCTCAATTTGGCCGACCAACCAGTGCTCCCGCACATTGGCTAACCGGGCTATCTGCATTGTAACCCGTCTGGGCTGGGTTAACCCCAGCAAGGGTTAACACGTTTAAATGTTTTACTCACGTTGGCTGCGGTGAAGGAGAGCCCGCAGGTTTTGGTAGCGGGCCGTGCCATTTGCACTGTATTGTCCTCAAAGCGAGCAAAGAAGTTGTTTAGTTTGTCTGGGAGCAAGACATCAGGGTCCGCGACGGACCCGCGAAAATATATATATTTTACCATCAAATGTTAATCTTATGGGGCCAACATGTCTAGAGAGTGGCCAAAACACTAAAGTTGCAGATGGTGGAATGTTGTTCAAAAGCTCATGTATGAATGATCAAAGGAGAAATTCTTACACTCAGCAGTATTCTCGTAGTTAAAATATGTGGTTCACCAAAAGGGCAGTTTCATTTGTTTAATATTCAAAAGATAAGGCTTAATTAATGACTTATTGCTGCCGAGGAACAATGAGAGAGCTCTAACCGGTCTTGATATATGACCAAAGGCTCATTCTACATAATTCATTAATGTACTGTCATATACAGCTGGACCAAACGTTCACATCAATATCAATTAAATACTGTATGCACTGAAATTAAAGGATGCATCCTAAATGGCACCCTATTCCCTATACTGTGTGATCCATATGGGCCCTTGTCAAAAGTAGTGCACTATTTAATGGAGAAAGGTGACATTTGATACTCAGCCTTAGAGTAAAAATAAGGTTCAGGTTAGTGTGAATTGTGGAAACTGGGTGGAAAAAGACACCAGACACATGATCTCGACCTTAATCTTGCGAAAAACTTTTACTTCCAATTTAAACCACTAAAKGTAAGAGATTATTCAGAGTATTCATTAATCAGAATATATTGATTTCTTCTCATTGCTTCTCATGAGTTAGTCCTCTCACACTGTAGTGCCTATGTACAGTATGTGTGTGTGTATGGTTTATTTCTATTTTCCACAAGATTTATCCCTTTTTTTCAGCCCCCCTTTCTCCCCTTTTACGATGAGTGGATTATGGGGGAGGCTGAGTGTGGTCTGGGGCTGAGGAAGAGTTCTGCTGATTTATGCCCAAGAGGGTCATTTGTTACAGGGATAATCACCCAGTGGAGAGATGCTGTGGATATTGGAACTGTACTTAATGGGCTGACTCCTAGACGGATTGGTTGTTTAGCCCCTAAAAAAATGCAAATAATATACACATACAAAAGTATGTGGACACCCCTTAAAAGGAGTGGATTCGGCTATTTCAGTCATACCCTTTGCTGACAGGTTTATAAAATCGATCACACACCCATGCAATCTCCATAGACAAACATTGGTGGTATAATGGCCTTACTGAAGAGCTCAGTGACTTTCAACGTGGCATCGTCATAGGATGCCACCTTACAACAAGTCAGTTCGTCAAATTTCTGCCCTGCTAGAGCTGCCCCGGTCAACTGTAAGTGCTGTTATTGTGAAGTGGAAATGTCTAGGAGCAACAACGGCTTAGCCGCAAAGTGGTAGGCCACACAAGCTCACAGAACGGGACCACCGGTTGCAACACTCACTACCAAGTTCGAAACTGCCTATGGAAGCAACGTCAGCACAACAACTGTTCGTCGGGAGCTTCATGAAATGGTTTTCCATGGCCGAGCAGCTACATAAGCCTAAGATCACCATGCACAATGTCAAGAGTCGGCTGGTGTGGTGTAAAGCTCGCTGACGTTGGACTCTGGAGCAGTGGAAACACATTCCTTGAAATGATGAATCACGCTTCTCCATCTGGCAGTCTGATGGACGAATATGGGTTTGGCGGATGCCAGGAGAACGGTACCTGCCTGCATGCATACCGCCAACTGTAAAGTTTGGTGGAGGAGGAAAAATGGTCTAGGGCTGTTTTTCATGGTTCGAGCTAGGCCCCTTAATTCCAGTGAGGGGAAATCTTAACACTACAACATACAATGACATTCTAGATGATTCTGTGCTTCCAACTTTATGACAACAGTTTGGGGAAGGCCCTTTCTTGTTTCAGCATGACAATGCCCCCATTCACAAAGCGAGGTCCATACAAAAATGGTTTGTTGAGATAGGTGTGGAAGAACTTGACTGGCCTGCACAGAGCCCTGACCTTAACCCCATCGAACACATTTGGGATGAATTGGAACGTCGACTGCGAGCCAGGCCCAGCCGCCCAACATCAGTGCCAGACTTCACTAATGCTCTTGTGGCTGAATGGAACAAGTCCCTGCAGCGAAACATCTTGTGGAAAGCCTTCCCAGAAGGCTTTCCACAGTTAATGCGAGTGTAGCGAAATGCTTAGGCTAATTGTCATTTCCGGTCACAACTTGCAGACTTGTTTACGTGTTGCTGTGCGTTTTAGTGCCAACCGTACTTTGCTACCTGACAACTTTACGGTTTTTACTTTTTAATTACCGTTTATATTTTATTTTTTCCCTCACTCAACTTTTTCACTCCGGACGTTTTATCTGGACATGGTTCGTCAGGACTTCCAACAGCCGAAGCTAAGTAGTAACATTAACACGATGCCTTCTAATTGCAGTCGCTGTACTCATAATATACAGGAACGGCGAGGAAAGCTGTGCTGCAAGCCCAGCTTCAGACGCAATCGTTAGGCAAGGGTAATTTCAGTGTAGGAAAGGATGAAACAGCGTCTGTGCCACCAGTAAGTACAGATAGTAACGTTAGTACAAATCCCCTCGCACAGTCCCCGCAGCCGGACAACTTTCTCATGGCTTCTGGAGGGAAATGCTGGGGGGAATGCTCAACCGGTGTCGCTCATTAAGCAGCGGGTCGGAGGCCAAGCCTTCTCTGGTCTCTACTCCTCCCGTTACGGGGTCTGAGACGCCGAAGCTTCCCACCATTAGCTCTGACAAATTGAAAACCCTAGTCATTGGCGACTCCATTACCCGCAGTATTAGACTTAAAACGAATCATCCAGCGATCATACACTGTTTACGAGGGGGCAGGGCTACCGACGTTAAGGCTAATCTGAAGATGGTGCTGGCTAAAGCTACAACTGGCGAGTGTAGAGAGTATAGAGATATTGTTATCCACGTTGGCACCAATGATGTTAGGATGAAACAGTCAGAGGTCACCAAGCGCAACATAGCTTCAGCCTGTAAATCAGCTAGAAAGATGTGTCGGCATCGAGTAATTGTCTCTGGCCCCCTCCCAGTTAGGGGGAGTGATGAGCTCTACAGCAGAGTCTCACAACTCATCGTTCTGGTTGAAAACTGTTTTCTGCCCCTCCCAAAAGCTAGAATTTTTGGGATAATTGGCCTCTCTGGGACTCACCCACAAACAGGAGCAAGCCTGGCCTGTTGAGGAGTGACGGACTCCATCCTAGCTGGAGGGGTGCTCTCATCTTATCTACCAACAAGACAGGGCTCTACTACTCCTCTAGCTCCACAATGAAATAGGGTGCAAGCCAGGCAGCAGGTTGTTAGCCAGCCTGCCAGCTTAGTGGAGTCTGCCACTAGCACAGTCAATGTAGTCAGCTCAGCTATCCCCATTGAGACCGTGTCTGTGCCCGACCTAGGTTGGGCAAAACTAAACATGGCAGTGTTTGCCTTAGCAATCTCACTAGAATAAAGACCTCCTCCATTCTGCCATTATTGAAAGAGATCGTGATACCTCACATCTCAAAATAGGGCTACTTAATGTTAGATCCCTCACTTCAAAGGCAGTTATAGTCAATAAACTAATCACTGATCAAATCAAATTGTATTTGTCACATACACATGGTTAGCAGATGTTAATGTGAGTAGCGAAATGCTTTGCTTGCTTCTAGTTCCGACAATGCAGTAATAACCAACTGTAACGGTCGTCTAATTCCTCCTCCTCGGATGAGGAGGTTATTTTCCTGACACCACACTCCGAGGGCCCTCACCTCCCCCTGTAGGCCGTCTCATCGTTGTTGGTAATCAAGCCTACCACTGTAGTGTCGTCCGCAAACTTGATGATTGAGTAGGAGGCGTGCATGGCCACGCAGTCGTGGTGAACAGGGAGTACAGGAGAGGGCTCAGAACGCACCTTGTGGGGCCCCAGTGTTGAGGATCAGCGGGTGGAGATGTTGTTACCTACCCTCACCACCTTGGGCGGCCCGTCAGGAAGTCCAGTACCCAGTTGCACAGGGCGGGGTCGAGACCCAGGGTCTCGAGCTTGATGACGAGTTTGGAGGGTACTATGGTGTTTAAATGCTGAGCTGTAGTCGATGAACAGCATTCTCACATAGGTATTCCTCTTGTCCACATGGGTTAGGGCAGTGTGGTTGCGATTGCGTCGTCTGTGGACCTATTGGGTCGGTAAGCAAATTGGAGTGGGTCTAGGGTGGAGGTGATATGGTCCTTGACTAGTCTCTCAAAGCACTTCATGATGACGGAAGTGAGTGCACGGGGCGGTAGTCGTTTAGCTCAGTTACCTTAGCTTTCTTGGGAACAGGAACAATGGTGGCCCTCTTGAAGCATGTGGGAACAGCAGACTGGGATAAGGATTGATTGAATATGTCCGTAAACACACCAGCCAGCTGGTCTGCGCATGCTCTGAGGACGCGGCTGGAATGCCGTCTGGGCCTGCAGCCTTTGCGAGGGTTAACACGTATAAATGTTTTACTCACCTCGGCTGCAGTGAAAGAGAGCCCGCAGGTTTTGGTAGCGGGTCGTGTCAGTGGCACTGTATTGTCCTCAAAGCGAGCAAAAAAGTTATGTAGTCTGTCTTGGAGCAATACATCCTGGTCCGCGACCTGGCTGGTTTTCTTTTTGTAATCCGTGATTGACTGTAGACCCTGCCACAAACCTCTTGTGTCTGAGCTGTTGAATTGCGACTCTACTTTGTCTCTATACTGGCACTTAGCTTGTTTGATTGCCTTGCGGAGGGAATAGCTACACTGTTTGTATTCGGTCATGTTTCCGGTCACCTTGCCCTGGTTAAAAGCAGTGGTTCGCGTTTTCAGTTTCGCGTGAATGCTGCCATCAATCCACGGTTTCTGGTTTGGGAATGTTTTAATCTTTGCTATGGGTATTACGTCACTGATGCACTTCTAATGAACTCGCTCACCGAATCAGCGTATTCGTCAATGTTGTTGTTGGACGCAATGCGGACACTATCCCAATCCACGTGATCGAAGCAGTCTTGAAGCGTGGAATCAGATTGGTCGGACCAGCGTTGAACAGACCTGAGCACGGGAACTTCTTGTTTTAGTTTCTGTTTGTAGGCTGGAAGCAACAAAATGGAGTCGTGGTCAGCTTTTCCGAAAGGAGGGCGGGGAGGTCCTTATATGCGTCGCGGAAGTTAGAATAACAATGATCTAGGGTTTTACCAGCCCTGGTAGCACAATCAATATGCTGATAGAATTTAGGGAGTTTTGTTTTCAGATTAGCCTTGTTAAAATCCCCAGCTACGATGAATGCAGCCTCAGGGTGTGTGGTTTATAGTTTACATAGAGTCAGATAAAGTTAGTTCAGGGCCATCAATGTGTCTGCTTGGAGGGAAAATATACGGCTGTGATTATAATCGAAGAGAATTCCCTTGGTAGATAATGCGGTCGACATTTGATTGTGAGGAATTCTAAGTCAGGTAAACAGAAAGACTTGAGTTCCTGTATGTTGTTATGATCACACCACGTCTCGTTAATCATAAGGCATACCCCCCGCCCCTCTTCTTACCAGAAAGATGTTTGTTTCTATCTGCGCGATGTGTGAAGAAACCAGCTAGCTGCGCCGACTCCGTTAGCGTCTCTCGAGTGAGCCATGTTTCCGTGAAACAAAGAACGTTACAGTCTCTGAGTCTCTCTGGAATGCTACCCTTGCTCGGATTTCATCAACCTTGTTGTCAAGAGACTGGACATTGGCGAGTAGTATGCTAGGGAGTGGAGCGCGGTGTGCCCTTCTCCGGAGCCTGACCAAAGACCGCTTCGTTTGCCCCTTTTACGGCGTCGTTGTTTAGGGTCGCCGGCTGGGTCAGATCCATTGTACTGGGTGGAAGGCAAAAACAGGATCCGCTTCGGGAGAGTCATATTCCTGGTCGTAATGATAGTGAGTTGACGTTGCTCTTATATTTCAGTAGTTCCTCCCGACTGTATGTAATGAAACCTAAGATTACCTGGGGTACCAATGTAAGAAATAACACGTAAAAAAACTAAATACTGCATAGTTTCCTAGGAACGCGAAGGGAGGCGGCCATCTCTGTCGGCGCCGGAAATTGATAATAATCTTGATTATTTAATCTATTATTATTATTTATCTTGATCATAATCTTGATGTGATTGGCCTGACTGAAACATGGCTTAACCTGATGAATTTACTGTGTTAAATGAGGCCTCACCTCCTGGTTACACTAGTGAACATATCCACCGTGCATCCGCAAAGGTGGAGGTGTTGCTAACATTTACGATAAGCAAATTTAAATTTACCCCCCAAAAATCACGTTTTCGTCTTTTGAGCTTCTATTCATGAAATCTATGCAGCCTACTCAATCACTTTTTATAGCTGTTGTTTACAGGCCTCCTGGGCCCATATACAGCGTTCCTCACATGAGTTCCCTGAATTCCTATCGGACCTTGTAGTCATAGCAGATAATATTCTAATTTTGGTGATTTTAATATTCACATGGAGCCATCATCGACTCACTGCTTTGTCCAACATGTCTCTGGACCTACTCACTGTCACAGTCATACTCTGGACCTAGTTTTGTCCCATGGAATAAATGTTGTGAATCTTAATGTTTTTCCTCATAATCCTGGACTACCGGACAACTATTTTATTACGTTTGCAATCGCAACAAATAATCTGTTCAGACCCCAACCAAGGAGCATCAAAAGACGTGCTATACATTCTCAGACAACCCAAAGATTCCTTGATGCCCTTCCAGACTCCCTCTGCCTACCCAAGGACGTCAGGGACCAAAATCAGTTAACCACCTAACGAGGAACTCAATTAACCATGCGCAATACCCTAGATGCAGTTGCACCCCTAAAAACGAAAACATTTTCATAAGAAACTAGCTCCCTGGTATACAGAAATACCCGAGCTCTGAAGCAAGCTTCCAGAAAATTGGAACGGAAATGGCGCCACACCAACTGGAAGTCTTCCGACTAGCTTGGAAAGACAGTACCGTGCAGTATCGAAGAGCCCCCACTGCTGCTCGATCATCCTATTTTTCCAACTTAATTGAGGAAAAAAGAACAATCCGAAATGTATTTTGATACTGTCGCGAAGCTAACTAAAAAGCGCATTCCCCAAGAGAGGATGGCTTTCACTTCAGCAGTAATAAATTCATGAACTTCTTCGAGGAAAAGATCCTGATCATTAGAAAGCAAATTACGGACTCCTCTTTAAATCTGCGTGTTCCTCCAAAGCTCAGTTGTCCTGAGTCTGCACAACTCTGCCAGGACCTAGGATCAAGAGAGACACTTAAGTGTTTTAGTACTATATCTCTTGACACTGATGAAAAATAATCATGGCCTCTAAACCTTCAAGCTGCATACTGGACCCTATTCCAACTAAACTACTGAAAGAGCTGCTTCCTGTGCTTGCCCCTCTATGTTGAACATAATAAACGGCTCTCTAACCAACCGATGGTGTACCAAACTCACTAAAAGTGGCAGTAATAAAGCCTCTTGAAAAATCCAAACATTGACCCATAAAATATAAATAACTATCGGCCTATATCGAATCTTCCATTCCTCTCAAAAATTGTAGAAAAAGCTGTTGCGCAGCAACTCACTGCCTTCCTGAAGACAAACATGTATACAAAATGCTTCAGTCTGGTTTTAGACCATCATAGCACTGAGACTGCACTTGTGAAGGTGGTAAATGACCTTTTAAGTGCGTAGACCGAGGCTCTGCATCTGTCCTCGTGCTCCTAGACCTTAGTGCTGCATTTGATATCATCGATCACCACATTCTTTGGAGAGATTGGAAACCCAAATTGGTCTACACGGACAAGTTCTGGCCTGGTTTACATCTATCTGTCGGAAAGATATCAGTTTGTCTCTGTGAATGGTTTGTCCTCTGACAAATCAACTGTAAATGTTGGTGTTCCTCAAGGTTCCGTTTTAGGACCCACTATTGTTTCACTATATTTTACTCTTGGGGATGTCATCGAAACATAATGTTAACTTTCACTGCTATACGGCTGGACACACAGCTGTACATTTCAAATGAAACATGGTGCTCCAAAATTGCCCTCGCTAAAAGCCTGTGTTTCAGACATAAGGAAGTGGATGGCTGGCAAACTTTCTACTTTTAAACTCGGACAAAACAGAGATGCTTGTTCTAGGTCCCAAGAAACAAGAGATCTTCTGTTGAATCTGACAAGTAATCTTGATGGTTGTACAGTCGTCTCAAATAAAACTGTGAAGGACCTCGGCGTTACTCTGGACCTGATCTCTATTTTGACAAACATATCAAGACTGTTTTCAGGACAGCTTATTTACATCTATGTAACATAGCAAAAATCAGAAACTTTCTGTCCAAAAATGATGCAGAAAATGTATCCATGCTTTTTGTTACTTCAGGTTAGACTACTGCAATGCTCTACTTTCCGGCTACCCGGATAAAGCACTTAATAAACTTCAGTTAGTGCTAAATACGGCTGCTAGAATCCTGACTAGAACCAAAAAATGTGATCATATTACTCCAGTGCTAGCCTGGCTTCCTGTTCTGGTAGGGCTGATTTCAAGGTTTTACTGCTACCTACAAACATTACATGGGCTTGCTCCTACCTATCTTTCCGATTTGTTCCTACCGTACATACCTACACGTACGCTACGGTCACAAGACGCAGGCTTCCTAATTGTCCCTAGAATTTCTAAGCAAACAGCTTGGAGGCAGGGCTTTTTCTTATAGAGCTCCATTTTTATGGAATGGTCTGCCTACCCATGTGAGAGACGCAGACTCGGTCTCAACCTTAAGTCTTTACTGAAGACTTATCTCTTCAGTGGGTCATATGATTGAGTGTAGTCTGGCCCAGGAGTGTGAAGGTGAACGGAAAGGCTCTGGAGCAACGAACCGCCCTTGCTGTCTCTGCCTGGCCGTTCCCCTCTCTCCACTGGGATTTCTCTGCCTCTAACAGGGGCTGAGATCACTGGCTTACTGGTGCTCTTTCATGCCGTCCCTAGGAGGGGTGCGTCACTTGAGTGGGTTGAGTCACTACGTGATCTTCCTGTCTGGGTTGTTTGCCGTCGCGGAGATTCTTGTGGGCTATTCTCGGCCTTGTCTCAGGATGGTAAGTTGGTGGTTGAATATTTCCCTCTGGTGGGTTGTGGGGCTGTGCTTTGGCAAAGTGGTGGGGTTATATCCTGCATGTTTGGCCCTGTCCGGGTGTCATCAGATGGGGCCACAGTTCTCCTGACCCCTCCTGTCTCAGCCTCCAGTATTTATGCTGCAGTAGTTTGTGTCGGGGGCTAGGGTCAGTCTGTTATATTTGGAGCACTTCTTCCTGTCTTTTCGGTGTCCTGTGTGAATTTAAGTATGCTCTCTCTAATTCTCTTTCTTTCTTTCTTTCTCTCTCTGGGACCTGAGCCCTAGGACCATGCCTCAGGACTACCTGGCATGATGACTCCTTGCTGTCCCCAGTCCACCTGGCCGTGCTGCTGCTCCAGTTTCAACTGTTCTGCCTGCGGTTATGGAACCCTGACCTGTTCACCGCGACGGCTACCTGTCCCAGACCTGCTGTTTTCAACTCTCTAGAGACAGCAGGAGCGGTAGAGATACTCTTAATGACGGCTATGAAAAGTCAATTGACATTTACTCCTGAGGTGCTGACTTTTGCACCCTCGACAACTACGTGATTATTATTATTTGACCATGCTAGTCATTTATGAACATTGAACATCTTGGCCATGTTCTGTTATATCTCCACCTGGAACTGCCAGATAAGGACCGGCACCCCTCATAGCCTGGTTCCTCTCTAGGTTTCTTCCTAGGTTTTGGCTTTTCTAGGGAGTTTTTCCTAGCCACCATGCTTCTACACCTGCATTGCTTGCTGTTTGGGGTTTTAGGCTGGGTTTCTGTACAGCACTTTGAGATATCAGCTGATGTAAGAAGGGCTATATAAATACATTTGATTTGAAAAGTGGAGGCTGTTATAGCAGCAAAGGGGGGACCAACTCCATATTAATGCCCATGATTTTGAAATTAGATGTTCGACGAGCAGGTGTCCACTTACTCATGGTCATGTAGTGTATATATACTGAACAAAAATATAAACGCAACATGTAAAGTGTTGGTCCCATGTTTCAAGGGCTGAAAGCTTATTTCTCTGAAATTCTGTGCACAACATTATTTACATCCCGGGTTAATGAGCATTTCTCCTTTGCCAAGATAATCCATCCACCTGACAGGTGTGGCATATGAAGAAGCTGATTAAACAGCATGGTCATTACACAGGTGCAACTTCTGCTGGGGACAATTAAAGGTCACTCTAAAGTGTTCTGTTTTGTCACACAACACAATGCCACACATGTATTTCATTTTGAGGGGGCATGCAATTGACATGCTGACTGCAGGAATGTMCGCCAGAGATAATTGACTCCTAATTTCTCTACCATAAGCCATCTCCAACATAATTTTATAGAATTCGTCCAACCAGCCTCACAACCGCAGACCACATGTAACCATGCCAGCCCAGGACCTCCAGATATGGCTTCTTCCCCTGCGGTATCATCAAATCAAATCAAATCAAAGTTTATTTGTCCCGTGTGACCTTACAGTGAAATGCTTACTTACAGGCCCAAACCAACAGTGCAATTTTTAAGTAAAAAATAGGTATTAGGTGAACAATAGATAAGTAAAGAAATAAAAACAGTAAAAAGACAGTGAAAAATAACAGTAGCGAGGCTATATACAGGCACCGGTTAGTCGGGCTAAATGAGGTAGTATGTACATGTAGGTATGGTTAAAGTGACTATGTATATATGATAAACAGAGAGAAGCAGTAGCGTAAAGAGGGGTTGGCGGGTGAGGAGAGGGAGGGTGCTAAGGAGTACTTTTTGTCTGTAATAGGGAAAAGGGGATATCCTAGTTAGTTGTACAACTGAATGCATTCAACTGAAATGTATCTTCCGCATTTAACCCAACCCCTCTGAATCAGAGAGGTACGGGGGGCTGCCTTAATCGACATCCACRTCATCGGCGCCTGGTGAAAAGAGGGTTAACTGCCTTGCTCAGGGCCAGAACAACAGGTTTTGACCTTGTCAGCTTGGGGATTCGATCCAGCAACCATTCGGTTAGATTAGGRYCTAATGAATTTATTTAAATTGACTGATTTATTATATGAACTGTAACTCAGTAAAATCTTTGAAATTGTTGCATGTTGCGTTTATATTTTGGTTCAGTATTGTCACGCCCTGACCTTAGTTATCTATGTTTTCTGTATTATTTTGGTCAGGTCAGGGTGTGACGAGGGTGGGTATGTGTGTTTTGTCTTGTGACCTGAATTGGTTCCCAATCAGAGGCAGCTGTTTA
>NC_036873.1:5866299-5993685 GCF_002910315.2 Salvelinus sp. IW2-2015
TGCTGGTGGTCATTTGCAGGCTCTGGTAGGCTCCTCCTTGCACAAAGGCGGAGGTAGCGGTCCTGCTGCTGGGTTGTTGCCCTCCTACGGCCTCCTCCACATCTCCTGATGTACTGGCCTGTCTCCTGGTAGCGCCTCCATGCTCTGGACACTACGCTGACAGACACAGCAAACCTTCTTGCCACAGCTCGCATTGATGTGCCATCCTGGATGAGCTGCACTACCTGAGCCACTTGTGTGGGTTGTAGACTCCGTCTCATGCTACCACTAGAGTGAGAGCACCGCCAGCATTCAAAAGTGACCAAAACATCAGCCAGGAAGCATAGGAACTGAGAAGTGGTCTGTGGTCACCACCTGCAGAATCCTCCTTTATTGAGGGTGTCTTTGCTAATTGCCTTTAATTTCCACCTTTTGTCTATTCCATTTGCACAACAGCATGTGAAATTTATTGTCAATCAGGTGTGCTTCCTAAGTGGACAGTTTGATTTCACAGAAGTGTGATTGACTTGGAGTTACTTTGTGTGTTTAGTGTCCTTTATTTTTTTGAGCAGTGTATATACTTGTCACGTTCGTCGTATTTGAGGAGACCAAGGCGCAGCGTGGTATGCGTACATTTTCATTTATTTAAACGAATGAACACAACTAACAAACGACCGTGACGCTATATAAACCGAGTGCTGGCAGCAAGCAACTACACATAGACAAGAACCCAGAAACCAAAGGGAAAATGGCAACCTAAATAGGAGGCCAAATCAGAGACAACGAGAAGACCCAGAGTTACCTCTGCTGCAGAGGATAAGTTCAGTAGAGTTACCAGCCTCAGAAATTGCAGCCCAAATAAATGCTTCACAGAGTTTAAGTAACAGACACGTCTCAACATCAACTATTCAGAGGAGACTGCATGAATCAGGCCTTCATGGTCAGATTGCTGCAAAGAAACCACTACTGAGGGACATCAATAATAAGAAGAGACTTGCTTGGGCCAAGAAACACGAGCAATGGACATTAGACCGGTGGAAATCTGTCCTTTGGTCTGATGAGTCCAAATGTGAGATGTTTGGTTCCAACCGCCATGTCTTTGTGAGACGCAGAGTAGGTGAAGGGATGATGTCCGTGTGGTTCCCACAGTGAAGCATGGAGGAGGAGGTGTGATGCTGTGGGGGTGCTTTCCTGGTGACACTGTCAGTGATTTATTTAAATCAAACGTAACCAGCATGGCTACCACAGCATTCATCAGCGAAACGCAATCCCATCTGGTTTGCACTTAATTGAGATTTGGAATGAGTTGGACCACAGAGTGATGAAAAAGCATCTAACAAGTGCTCAGCATATGTGGGAACTCCTTCAAGACTGTTGGAAAAGCATTCCAGGTGAAGCTAGTTGAGAGAACACCAACAGTGTGCAAAGCTGTCATCAAGGCAAAGGGTGGATACTTTGAAAAATCTAAAATATATTTTGATTTGTTAAACATTTTTTGGGTTACTGCATGATTCCATATGTGTTATTTCATAGTTTCGACGTCTTCACTATAATTCTACAATGTAGAAACTAGTAAAAATAAAGAAAAACCCTTGAATGAGTAGGTGTGTCCATTATGTTTTTTGACTGGTACTGTATATAATATAAAAAAAAGACCTGTTCGCAACTATGGGGCAAAACAGGCGGGGTTGGCTTAGATCACTTTCAAAACATAGAAATCTTCCCCATATGATGCATTTAKCATCGTATTTTGAAAATGACATTAACTTTCAAACTTTATTGCTGACAAGCAAAACTCTTTGGGACTATGTCAACAATGGACTAATGAAACAAATACCAAAAGATAGTTTTTGGGTGGAATATTCCTTTAAACCCTTCAAAAGAAAGGGCCACATTTGCAACATATGGTAAAACAAATGGTCAATTTAAGATATGATTGTTATGATTATCATTGGAAAAACATATTCCTTTTTTTATCACTGAAGACTTGTTCGACATCCCAAATGGCACCCTATTCCCATAGGGCTATGGTCCAAAATAGTACACCACATAGGGAATAGGGACGCATTTTATAAATGGGTGGGCTGACAACGTCATGAAAATGGTGCATACGAGGGTCACGATAAAAAAAAACATTTTGCAATTGGTTCAGTGACCTCTGGTAGCCACGAGACAGGGTAGTAATAAATAGAGCGCTTTCTGTTTTCTTCCGGAATGTGTGTCCATTTTCTGTGGCCAATGATTGTTGTTTGTTCTCTTCTTTAGTCTCCATTATCTTGACGTTATTGCATCTGAAAAAAAAGCTGTTTACTGTACTATTCCTAACCTAACGGGATACTGTACGTGTCACACTGGGATACCGTGTGAGCGAYAGTCTTCAAGTGCCATTGTTGCTGGTTCTCTCAGGGCTTTATTCAATCTGCATCGTGGAAGTTCAGCTTTACAGCGCAAGTCAAATTTCAAAGGCAACGTTCCTGCTTTAGCGGAGACTGCATTCAGGGTGAAATCCGACTCAATCGGAAAGGACCTTTACATTTCTATCGCTGAATCTGTAAGGCTTCGGCTTCACAGACTGAAAACACTCTTTTATTTTATTGCGTCCRAGAAAAGTAGTATACTATTCCTTATTGATTGGGATGCCGTACGTGCCATGCCGGTATACAAACATGTACCGTATGTGGGATAGTCTTCTGTGCCATTGTTGCTTGTTCTCTTATTGTCGGTCTCCATTTGTTGTGTCTAAGAAAAGTAGTTTCCTATTCCTTATCTATTTACACTTCCTGTTTCACACTTATGTAGATCAATTGCCAGGTCGCAATTGTAAATGAGAACTTGTTCTCAACTTGCCTACCTGGTTAAATAAAGTTAAAATAAAAATAAGACATACAGTAGGGGAGTGTAAATGTTATACAATTTGAGCCCTCATTGTTTCGTATAGCAAGGTCGGTGCTTCTCAGAAATGTTCCACAACGGGGGAAGAAAACAATGGGTATAGTGTGAAGWGGGCTAATAATTAATGCAGCGGCACCAGGCTTTTTCACATGCTGCTGAATAATCTGAGCGGCCACTGTGTGGACTTCTCTGTTTTAAGTGGTTGTTTTTCACTGAAAAATTATCTCTGAAAGAGCYACCGCAAACAGGCACGAGAGAGAGTCGGCTCTTTCAAGGCAATGCAGGAGCATACACAAGCCCCTGAAAATGGTTGCGTTGTMTTTTCAATAAACGTGGTTGATTTCAGTTGACACTCTTTGAACGCTACCATTTTTTTGCGTGGAATCTTCTCTTTATTTTGCGTTTGAATTTCTTTAGCGTTATTTGGGCCTCAAATAGAGGTACATTTCAATTGACACTGTTTGAATGCTCCCATTTCTCATGGTATCTTCTCTGCCTCTTTTGTTGCATTTGCATATTTTGACCTCCAAGAAGTAGTTCAGAGGGTTTAACCTGCGCAGAACTCAGTCCCAGAATGTCTTAAGGTCACATTGTTTCTTTTTTTATAAACAGGGCACTGAGGAAATGTCAGAAATGTCATATTTTCCGGCTACCTGCGGAACCAAAACTGAGAGAGAAAATGTATAAGTGAACTTTTACTGAGACAAATATCGCCCCGTTATGTTAATTGAAATGGCGATTTCGCAGCTCAACGCTCCAGAGTTCCCGTTATGTGAATTTAATGGCGATTCGTCAGCTCAACATGCTCCAGAATTCCCGTTATGTTAATTGTAATGGCGATTTCGTCAGCTCAACATGCTCCAGAGTTCCTTTATGTTAATTGAATGGCGATTTCGTCAGCTCAACATGCTCCAGAGTTCCCGTTATGTTAATTGAATGGCGATTTCGCAGCTCAACATGCTCCAGAGATTCCCGTTATTTAATTGAATGGCGATTTCGTCAGCTCAACATGCTCCAGAGTCCCGTTATGTTAATTTAATGGCGATTTCGTCAGCTCAACATGCCCCAGAGTTCCCGTTATGTTAATTAATGCGATTTCGTCAGCTCAACATGCTCCAGAGTTCCCGTTATGTTAATTTAATGGCGATTTCGTCAGCTCAACATGCTCCAGAGTTCCCGTTATGTTAATTTAATGGCGATTTCGTCAGCTCAACATGCTCCAGAGTTCCCGTTAGTTTTGAATGGCGATTTCGTCAGCTCAAACATGCTCCAGAGTTCCCGTTATGTTTATTGAATGGCGATTCGTCAGCCAACATGCTCCCAGAGTTCCCGTTATGTTAATTGAATGGCGATTTCGTCAGCTCAACATGCTCCAGAGTTCCCGTTATGTTTATTGAATGGCGATTTCGTCAGCTCAACGTGCTCCAGAGTTGAACTAAATCTTCTGTGTTACACAAGCAAACATGAATTTCTGATAAAAAAAACTCTTGATTTCCAATGTGTAGCTTCAGGTGCAAATATGTTTCTGTTTACTAGTGACTGATGGAGTTGAAGAGGCAACGTGAGGCGACATGCTCACGGGTCGGTTCCCTGCCTTCCCAGACTGTAGTTGTGGATGGGGCAGCGCTGCAGCCCCAGATGGTTTATCAGGGCAAACTGTTTGGGTCACAAAGCTCCAGTAAGGTCACGCTTCACATCCCACCAAATCACATAATCACTGCAGAGGGAAATGGCACCTTTCTCTGATGTGTCTCATTTCAGCTCGTACAGACTGTCAGTTCTCATTATGGCACTAGATGAA
This sequence comes from Salvelinus sp. IW2-2015, assembly GCF_002910315.2. Classification (NCBI taxonomy): domain Eukaryota; kingdom Metazoa; phylum Chordata; class Actinopteri; order Salmoniformes; family Salmonidae; genus Salvelinus; species Salvelinus sp. IW2-2015. The sequence goes on from NC_036873.1 coordinate 5,870,972, forward strand.
TAGATCAAACAGTAAGGTATATTACACTGAAYGTTCATCAAAGGACTGTTAAGTTTTATGGTCAGACGCAGTGAGGTTATTTTGATGTTATGAAGTGTTTGTTTTGGATTGAAAAGCTAAATGAATATAACWATCTGTAGCTGTCACTTGACGAGACGTTTATGTGAATCACAGTTGTTGTCGGCATGACAGAAAATGACACTTCAACGCTAACGCCTTACCAAAAGATTGAAAGAAGAGCTGGGATTCATTTGAAAGCAATCAAATCCACATGTGAAAACAGTCAAATCCGAGAGGAAGGTCAATAAAACTTTTCAAGCGAAACCTAATGYGTAATTCTGCTCATTCCTCACAGAAAACCATTTAGACACACTATTAGTGGTATGGTAAACCATCAAAATAACAGCAAGGCTGAAAATAGCACTTGTTGTCATCGTGGAACAGACTGAAAGTCTAGAAACCTGGTCCAAGTACAAAATAAGTTTCTACGACCTTGAWAAGGCGTCACTGTTTTTTTATCTCATCAATTGCTTCTCTGGCTCTCGGCTGCGGTGTAAATGAAAGTCTGCTTCCTGCAGCAACGACACTGTTCTCTAATGGTCTGACAGGATGTTATGGTAGAAAGCAGTACAATACCCAAGAACCCACCGCAAGACTGTATTTGCCCGCTGAGCTAAAGCCAAGGCATATACCACCAGACTGTGTTCGTCCACTGAGCTAAAGCCAATGCATCACATAAGTGCGATTCACAGAACCACTGCTGTTACGTAAAGATTGCTTCGGTGTTTCCAAAGCTTTATTCTCTAGTTTCACAAACCTTTTTCTTCTCACTCGCTTCTTATTTCCCGTCCCATTGGTCCTATTTGCGTTGTCATAATTGGAGTGCATGCATGCAAAGCGGCATCTTTAAACTGGTTTCATAGTCTCGGATATGTTCATGAGATTCTCAGGATCCGTCRCTGATCCGTCAGAGTTGGAAACCTGCCAGACGAATACACAACAAATTGTGTATTTTCTTTTTTTACATTTCCACAAMACTTTGAGAACTACTGAAATGTCAGTGAAATGTAGGTCAAATGTCATGAAGAAACAGGTTTTAAGCCAGAGTAAAAAAGCTCCCCTATTTGCATCATTGTTCATTTTCATTTTTTAAATGTGTRTTTTCTCCTCTCCCAGTACTGTGCACCTTGACCTTCTCCCCATAGTGCAACACTAACAATGTACGTCATGTGAGTACATTGAACTCTGCCCCATAAGTTTCCTGTYAGCAACAAAGGAAAAARCCACAGGTACAGACAAGAGCAGACCCCTGAGTAGAAGCACAAAGAAACCCGTGTCCAAGCACGTCTGGCGCCTCTGCTGCTGAGATGTGTGTGTCAGACCTCGGAGCCAGAGAGCTGAATAGCCCAGCACTAGCCATGGAACAGACCCAGAACCCACCACTGTGGGAGACTAGAATGAACAACAATGATGCCTTTTTTCTCCCTCAACCACTAGAGACATATTTTGGCTCTGTGTCCATTTGACACAGGCTCCCATCCAGCCATCCATCCATCAGTCCCAAGGTAGAGAGCACTCAGTTCAAAAAGTGCCTGACAGCCACCTGAATGAGCTTGAGTAGAACCAATCCAGAATTAAGTCCACAGTCTCCACGCTAGTTCTGAGAAGAAACTTTGGGTCACCCATGTGTGACAGGGCTGACAGTGAAAAAATAGCATACAACTGGGGAAAGAGCCAAAATGGACGCCTAMTGTCACCCATTATATCTGAGGACTGAGCCAAAAGAAATAACTGAGTGACGTGGCTCTGAATGTTTCATTATCACTGCATGGGAAGGGACTGTAGGTTCTCAAAAAAAACATAGGGCTCGCTCCAATGTGTGTTTTCTGCCTAATGGCTGAGAAATGATTGTAATGAATCTGGATTTCACCCACGGGAGTGACTTCTGGTGGCCCTTAACAGCTTCTAATAGACTTCCTTGACTTAGTCACATGTCACTTAACTCCATCGCTGTTTCTTGAACAATGAGAGGAACCCACTGAGCTCGCCAATGATTGACAGGTGAGATGGGGGAAGTGAATATTTGCGTAGGTGGGCATAGGGCAATTTAAAACCCACACCTGTAAATTGTTCTTTATTTACTAAGAATGTTCAAGTATGTGGTATCCAAATCCTGCTGAGAATGAGGCATTTCTAATATGGACATTGTACGTTTAATAACACTATTTACCTCCAGCTTTGTGGGATGCATCTCACCTACAGTATGATGGAATGTAGCTACCGCCTTTGCTGTCAATGTCTTGAGGTAATTGGCTGAAGAAAAGCGTGACGTGGAGCTATGAATTGTACAGTACAGACCAAAGAGTGCATATTTTACCTGGAAGTGTCTCCATAAATTGAAAGGCTGGAACGGCTATTTAAGTAAATTACATCCATTTTCTGTGGGCCTTGACCTATACCTCAAGCTCCGGTCCGAGTCTGAAATGTTCGCAATGGAAGCTGTTCAGCTATTAAATTAACTTTGTAAAGCCAAGGGGAGCTCTGCTATTTGTGTTTTGTTTATTAGTGGCAGTTTAAACAGATTTCATTTTGAAATACAAAATGACTAAAATGACTACAAATTGAGAAAAAGCGGTTTGTTCATGAGAACTGCTTGAATCGTCTCTTTCTATCTTGATGTTCTGATCGTCCCTAATCTGACAGACAAATGATTTATTTTAGAAGAGATTCTCTCTTGTGCTTCTCTCCCTGAGAGAATGACATTCACATACATAATTATGCATTTCTGTGTAGCACAGATCAGGGACCCTTGATGAAATTCAGTTACTGCAAATCAACTTCACTTACTGTAGTTCAATAACCAAAATAGATTTTTTCAAACTCAAAGTGTCATGTCTTAGCTGACACACAATTCTTTCTGCAGACGTCGTTGAATCTTAATTCAGAGCAGATATTTAACATCGTTTTTGGAAAACGTGGACGCATAAAAAAAAAAAAAACGAAATTCTGTTACCAAAGTTTGCATTCTCACAGTTCTTCGAGTAAATTTGTCTTTGTAAAATGTTCAGGTTAAATTATTAAAAGTAGTGCTTGTGCATGAGTTTCATGGTTTGTTAAACTTTGAAATTCATGTTTTTTGTTTGGCATACATTTTATGTGAAAAATTATCAGCACAATTATGTTACTGTGGAATTGCCCAGGGGTGGAATCCCAAAATACATGTCTATTGTGTAGTGGTAGAAAGAAGTGTAGCTAGTTGTGCTAGACATGTTATAGATAAAAGGACCTCATTCCCTCCCTCATCTTAACAGAAGAGGATACCAACAGCATGTTTTAATCAAATTCTTTCCTTCTTTGTCTACTATAAATATGCTTGTACAGTATACCTCTGTGCCATTCATATTTTTCTCAAAGTATCTGGATTATCACCCTGAGGTAAAGAAGACAATTACATATTACTTATAAACAAACACATGCATATTCCCTAAACTGACACATTCATCACAATGAGCACACTAATCTGAAAAAGGTGGCTAAACGCTAGAGCAAAATATAAATGTTAAATCAACAGTGTTGATGTGCATTCACCCTCCACTACACCTCTGGTTTCCATTATATCAACAAGCCCAACATTTCAATGTCTCTATACGTAAAACCTCACATCAGACGTTCACCKATACAGTGTCCATATTAGGACATGTACAGTAAGTATGTACATAATAATGTACATGTACATAATAAGTAATCACCCCTTGGACTTTTTCACGTGCTGTTGTGTCACAAAGTGGGATTTCATTGGGATTTTTTCATCATACACCATAATGTCAGAGTGAAAAGACAAGTTTATAAATGGTTAAACATTTATAAACTTCCACGGACGTGTGGCTGTCCTGAGCTGTATATCCATTTTTTCCCCGACCCTAATTCAACAAATGACACGTTCAGCACGTTTCCATTTAAAACAAACCCAATTGTGTCTGTTTTGTGTAACCCAACACAACCTCACATCAGAGGTTGACGTCACTCTTCTTCTGTGGCCTGCTGGCATCGTCAGGAGACAAACAAGACTATTTATACTCACAGAAATGACCTCAGGAATGTCGGAGAGCATGAAACACATCGAGCACATGATCGCACTGGGAACACACTGATCTTTATCTGTATCTGTGTGTGATGGCTTGTGTTGCATTCTCTCTATGTTGTTGATAGTTCATTCTGTTGCAGTAGTCTTCTAAGAAATTGCTCTCTCTCTCTCTCTCTCTCTCTCACCTGGTTTGTCCTGAGAGAATGTTCTTCAACACTGTGTCTTATTAGAGAATATACAGAGGATACAACCTCTGTGTTTTGACTTCTCGTATTATTTCCCCCTGAATTTCAACTAGTATCATCCCCTGGGTCTGAAAAACATTGGAAAAAGAGCTGCAACACTAACAAACCAAGGGGGAATTTTTGTTTTCTGAAAAATCTATTTCTTTTTTTTGTGGAAGTGGAATTATTTCCTATTCTAAGGATGCAGGATTATTTTTGTAATTTCTTGGATACAGATGTTATTACAGAGACAAAGCTTTATCATCCCAAACAGCTGATGCTAGTCGAAGGCTCATCTTTGTTTTAATTAATTAATGAGTTCATCCAGAAAAATGGGCGCGTTACTTTACTCACCATGAACGGCGATCACCATTTAACCGCATATTTTTCTTACCACTACATCGCTGATGGAAACACACTGTAGTAGTATTCTGTTGATTTATGCAGAAGCTGTATTACAGTATGTRTACAGTATGCATGGCAATAGCAGAAAAACCTTAAAGTAACCTATAAAAGTTAAAACAACCTTGCACATAGGTCGTCATGTACATAGTAGAGAGACTGAGAGGTCACAATTATATACGTTTGTAGCACAAAATGCACAAGAATTAGCTTATTTTACACATAATTCATTTGAAAGTCCTTCGGTGCCTCATGATTATGCATGAGCACATGACTCTCTTAGATTTACAATAGGCTAACTGTGTTTCATGAACTCCCCCAAGGAGCCAATTATTGGAGACATCTTACTAACTATATGCCATTGCATGTCATTGCCTGATTTCTATTAAACAGCCGCACATGGATTCTACTGTAATGTGAAGGTCACAATGTTTTAGCGCTCACGATTTGATATTTGACCACTGGCACAAACAAAACTACATTTAAGACATAAAAAGTCAAATTCAAATGAGGGATGTTTTCATTTATTTCTCGTTCTCAAGGCCATCTTATAAACTGGCCGTCACCGTCTGCTTTGTGACTTTTGACTGAAATATCACGAAATGTCAGACAGTGTGAAATCAACTGGTGGACATGTTTGAAAACAGTTTTAATGTGTTTGATGGAGTTTTAAGACATCAAGTTAAATGAATTCTCACACATTTTTTTGTTTCACCTTTATTTAACCAGGTAGGCCAGGTAGGCCAAGTTCTCATTTACAACTGCGACCTGGCCAAGATAAAGCAAAGCAGTTCGACAACAACACAGAGTTACACATGGGATGAACAAACGTACAGTCAATAACACAATAGAAAAATCTGTATACAGTGTGTGCAAATAAGGTAAGGAGGTAAGGCAATAAAWAGGCAATAGTGGCGAAGTAAATAGAATTTAGCAATTTACACCGGAGTGATAGATGTGCAGATGAGGATGTGCAAGTAGAAATACTGGTGTGCAAAATAACAAATAAACAAAAACAAATATGGGGATGAGGTAGGTTGTTGGTTGGWTGGATGGGCTATTTACAGATGGGTTGTGTACAGCTGCAGCGATCGGTAACCTGCTCTGACAGCTGATGCTTAAAGTGAGGGAGATATAAGTTCCCAACTTCAGTGACTTTTGCAATTCGTTGCAGTCATTGGCAGCAGAGAACGGAAAGGAAAGGCGGCCAAAGGAGGTGTTGGCTTTGGGGATGACCAGTGAAATATACCTGCTGGAGAGCGTGCCACGGGTGGGTGTTGCTATGGTGACCAGTGAGCTGAGGTAAAAGGCGGAGCTTTACCTAGAAAAGACTTACAGATGACCTGGAGCCAGTTGGTTTGGCGACGAATATGTAGCGAGGACCAGCCAACGAGAGCATACAGGTCGCAGTGGTTGTTAGTATATGGTGCTTTGGTGACAAAACGGATGGCACTGTGATAGACTGCATCCAATTTGCTGAGTAGAGTGTTGGAGGCTATTTTGTAAATGACATCGCCAAAGTCAAAGATCGGTAGGAGTGAGTGAAGGTGGMTTGTTGTGAAATAGGAAGCCGATTCTAGATTGGCTTTTGGATGGAAGATGCTTAATGTGAGTCTGGAAGGAGAGTTTACAGTTACAATACCTAGGTATTTATAGTTGTCCACATACTCTAAGTCAGAACCGTCCAGAGTAGTGATGCTGGTCGGGCGGGTGCAGGCAGCGATCGTTTGAAGAGCATGCATTTCATTTTACTAGCTTTTAAGAGCAGTTGGAGGCCACGGAAGGAGTGTTGTATGGCATTGAAGCTCGTTTGGAGGTTTGTTAACACAGTGTCCAAAGAAGGGCCAGATGTATACAGAATGGTGTCGTCTGCGTAGAGGTGGATCAAAGAATCACCCGCAGCAAGAGCGACATCATTGATATATATACAGAGAAAAGAGTCGGCCCAAGATTTGAACCCTGTGGCACCACCATAGAGACGGACAGAGGTCCGGACAACAGGCCCTCCGATTTGACACACTGAACTCTATCTGAKAAGTAGTTAGTGAACCAGGCAAGGCAGTCATTTGAGAAACCAAGGCTGTTGAGTCTGCCGATAAGAATGAGGTGATTGACCGAGTCGAAAGCCTTGGCCAGGTCGATGAAGACGGCTGCACAGTACCGTCTTTTATCGATGGTAGTTATGATATCGTTTATGACCTTGAGCATGGCTGAGGTGCACCTGTGACCAGCTCGAAAACCGGTAGAGGAGAAGGTACAGTGGGATTCAAAATGGTCGGTGATATGTTTGTCCACTTGGCTTTCGAAGACTTTAGAAAGGGAGATGTCCTCCCTTTCTAAAGTCTTCGAAAGCCAAGTGGACAAATATATCACCGACCATTTTAGAAAGGGAGATGTCCTCCTTTTCTAAAGTCTTCGAAAGCCAAGTGGACAAACATATCACCGACCATTTTAGAAAGGGAGATGTCCTCCTTTTCTAAAGTCTTCGAAGGCCAAGTGGACAAACATATCACCGACCATTTTGAATCCCACTGTACCTTCTCCTCTACCGGTTTTCGAGATGGATATAGGTCTGTAACAGTTTGGGTCTAGAGTGTCTCCCCCTTTGAAGAGGGGAATGACCGCGGCCGCTTTCCAATCTTTAGAAATCTCAGACGACACGAAAGAGAGGTTGAACAGACTAGTAATAGGGGTTGCAACAATGGCGGTGGATAATTTTAGGAAGAGAAGGTCCAGATTGTCTAGCCCAGCTGATTTGTGGGGATCCAGATTTTAAGGCTTTTTCAGAACATCAGCTGTCTGGATTTGGGTGAAGGAGAAGCGTTATACACATCTAGATGTGTATAAGAGACAGCTGGAGGGGTGCAGAGCTGTTGGCCGGGGTTGGGGTAGCCAGGTGGAAAGCATGGCCAGCCGTAGGGAAATGCTTATTGAAATTCTCGATGATCGTGGATTTATTATTTATTTCCTATCCTCAGTGCATTTCTGCTGTGTGTGTTTGTGTGTGCATCTGTGCCCTTCTCCCTCTCTCCCTGGGGTTGTACTGTATAGCTCAGTGTTTAGGGTTCTGTTGAAACAGACCAAGTTCCTCTGTAGAATGGTGTGCCGGAGGCCAGTGACATTTCCCGTTCCTCTGAATGAAGTTCACTGGTTCAGAGCGCCCCAGTGGTGGAAGTTTATGACTTTCCCACCAAACCAGGTATTTCCCAGCCTCATAGTCATACTTAACCACTGTAGGGCCCATATCCATGAAGCAGGTCCTGATCTAGAATCAGCTTTGCCTTTTAAATGATATTGAATGGTCAGATGGGACCCGATCCTAGATCAGCAGAACTTCCCTCAGAACTTCCCTCTTTTTATCACGGTCCCAGAATCCTTGTCTGGGACATACCAAGGTAGTCATCATCACAGAGAAATGGCTTCCTGGGGGGTGTAAATAAGCTGTTTTAAAACAAATTGCTGTCACTTGTTGAATCCTTGTGTATCAGAGTATACAGTAGTGGAGAACAAGTCTGGTTCTCAACAGTTAAATTTTTTTGGGCCTATTTTATTCATTAATTGAAAAAAGACAGGAGTTCATGTTGAAATGTCTATTTTCTTTGACGGCATTGGTTTTTGACCAGCAGCATACCACCCTGCATCCAACTGCTGGCTTGCTTCTAAAGCTATGCAGGGTTGGTTCTGCTCTGTCCCTGGATGGGAGACCAGATTCTGCTGGAAGAGGTGCTGCTGGAAGTGGGCTAGGAGGAGGCAACCTCTCATCTAAAAAACATTTGTGATTGGGGACATTGCTCTATGTAGGGTGCTGTCTTTAGGATTGGCTGTTAAACAGGTGTCCTGACTTTCTGTGGTCACTAAAGATCCCATGGCACTTACCTTAAGAGTAGAGGTGTTTACCCTGGTGTCCTGGCTAAATTCCCAATCTGGCCTTCATACCRTCATGGCCAACTAATCATCCCCAGCTTACAATCGGCTCATTCATCCCTGTAACTATTCCCCAGGTCGTTGCTGTAAATGAGAATATGTTCTCAGTCCACTTACCTGGTAAAATAAGGGTAAAATAATTGTTTATGTCGAGATGAAAATACTTTATAGGCTTGAACAGGCCTTGTCAACTTGTGACAACCAGCCCCAYATTATATGCAATTATAATTGAATGAATAATGCGTTATCGGGCAGGAGCTATGAAAAGAGAGTTATGAATGCCTCAGTGTAGGCGCATATTGAATTCTAGGACATTGTGTGCATTATGTGCAGTTTGTACATTGTCGGACATTTCCMCCTTCACCATTGCCTCCAACATTTCACTGTCTGGCATCTGCTGAAATGGCAACTTGTCAGTCTACTGCAGTCTGCTCATACAATGWGTGCATCCCAAATGGCACACTACACCCTATGTTTGTAACTTATTTTGTACATAGTGTTGCTGCTGCCATCTCCTATGACTGAAAATAACTTCTGGACATCAGAACAGAGATTACTCAACTCGAACTGGAATAAGCTTTTTCCTTTAACGAGCCCGACGWGTCTGACGCGAAGGATATACTKCTTTCTCGGGAACAGGCCCAAATCCCTGTCATTTGCTGAAGAAAAGACAGAGAAAAAGGGGACGGAGGTCGGGCTGCCTTCTGAGAATTCGTAGGCAAAATATCTTGACTACCCTGTACCTCGCACATAGACTCGATACCGGGAACCCCCTGTATATAGTCTCATTATTGTTATTTTATTGTGTTACTTTTGATAACTTTTTACTTTAGTTTATTTGGTAAATATTTTCTTATCTSAACTCTTTCTTGAACTGCACTTTTGGTTAAGGGCTTGTAAGTAASCATTTCACGGTAAGGTCTACACTTGTTATATTCGGCACATGTGACAAATACAGTTTGATTTRATTTATATAGTGCACTACTTTGGACTAGAGCCCTATGAGCCCTTCTAAAAAGTAGTGCAATATATAGGGAAGAGTGTCATTTGGGAGACATCCAATGCCTATGTAAAGTGATATATCTTATTTGCCTGCAGCAGCAAAAACAAGACTCCTTGCCCTTCCATTATGGGTCAGCGAAGGAACATTTCTCTCCCGGATGAGTGGCAGCTACATTGTTTGACTGGTTCTATATGTGAAAACACACACAAAAAGAGTGGTCCAAAGATTGGATTCCTTCCCTTCTATCCCCCTGATATCAGACACATCAGGAATGCACCGGTCTCTCCTTTTTCTCTTTTCTCTCTTTCTTTTCACTCTCGTCATTCTATTCACCTCTCTCTCTGCCCCCCCCCCTCTCTCTCTCTCTCTCTTGCGCTGTCTCTCTCTTTTTCTCTCTCCTTCTGCCTCGCTCCTCCTCTCCTTCAGGTCTTTGTTTAACATGGATTCAATTCAGTCCAGTAGACACATACAAGAGCATATTAGTAGCATCAGATCTGGAGAGGTAAAGTGAGTCATAATGTGGACTAGCAGGGTCTGTGTGTTCACCTGCAGAAAATGGCTTGGAGGGTGAGGTCACTGTTCTAAAATACAATTACCACAGTTGGACCTCCCTGTATATACAGTACCAGTCAAAAGTTTGGACACATCTACTCATTCAAGATATGTACATTTCAAAATAAAGAAAACATTCAGTATCATTTCATGATAAATGCATCATACAGGGATGATTTCTATATTTTGAAAGTAATTTAAGCCAAACCTGCCTGTTTGGCCTCAAAGTTGCGCACGGGTCGCTAAATTTAAAAACAAATTATATACAGTACCAGTCATTCAAGGGTTTTTATTTTATTTTTACTATTTTCTACATTCTAGAATAACAGGGAAGACATCAAAACTATGAAATAACACAGATGGAATCATGTAGTAACCAAAAAAGTGTTAAACAAATCAAAATCTATTTTATATTTGAGATTCATCAAGGTAGCCACCCTTTGCCTTGATGAGCTTTGCACACTCTTGGCATTCTCTCAACCAGCTTCATGAGGTAGTCACCTGGAGTGCATGTCAATTAACAGATGTGCCTTGTTAAAAGTTAATTTCTGRAATTTCTTTCCTTCTTTATGTGTTTGAGCCAATCAGTTGTGACAAGGTCGGGGTGGTATACAGAAGGTAGCCCTATTTGGTAAAAGACCAAGTCCATATTATGGCAAGAACAACTCAAATAAGCAAAGAGAAATGACAGTCCATCATTACTTTAAGACATGAAGTTCAGTCAATATGAAAAATATCAAGAACTTTGAAAGTTTCTTCAAGTGCAGTCGCAAAACCCATCAAACGCTATGATGAAAGTGGTTCTCATGAGGACCGCCCCAGAAAAGGAAGACCCAGAGTTACCTCTGCTGCAGAGGATAAGTTCATTAGAGTTACCAGTCTCAGAAATTGCAGCTCAAATAAATGCTTCACAGAGTTCCAGTAACAGACACGTCTCAACATCAGAGGAGACTGCTTGAATCGGGCCTTCATGGTCGAATTGCTGCCAAGAAACAGTACTAAAGGACACCAATAAAAATAACAGACTTTCTTGCACCAAGAAACACGAGCAATGGACAGTAGAACGGTGGGAATCCAAATTTGAGATTTTTGGTTCCAACCGCCGTGTCTTTGTGAGATGCAGAGTAGGTGAACGGACGATCTCTGCATGTGTGATTCCCACCGTGAAGCATTGAGAAGAAGGTGTGATGGTGTGCGGGTGCTTTGATGGTGACACGGTCAGATATTTATTTAGAATTCAAGGCACTCTTAACCAGCATGGCTACCACAGCATTCTGCATTCTGCTTTGCGCCTAGTGGGATAATCATTTGTTTTTTAACAGGGCAATGACCCAAAACACCTCCAGGCTGTGTAAGGCTATTTGACCAAGAAGGATAGTGATGGAGTCGCATCAGATGACCTGGCCTCCACAATCACCCGAACTCAACCCAATTGAGATGGTTTGGGATGAGTTGGACCGCATCGTGAAGGAAATGCAGCCAACAAGTGCTCAGCATATGTGGGAATTCCTTCAAGACTGTTGGAAAAGCATTCCAGATGAAGCTGGTTGAGAGAATGCCACGTGTACAAAGCTGTCATCAAGGCAAAGGGTGGATACTTTGAAGAATCAAAAATATAAAATCTATTTTGATTTGTTAAACACTTTATTTGTTACTACATGATTCCATATGTGTTATTTCATCGTTTTGATGTCTTCACTATTATTCTACAATGTAGAAAATAGTAAAAATAAAGAAAAACCCTTGAATGAGTAGGTGTGTCCAAACTTTTGAGTGGTGCTGTATATATTACAGTATATACAGTTGAAGTCGGAAGTTTACATACACCTTAGCCAAATACATTTAAACTCTGTTTTTCACAATTTCTGACATTTATTCCCAGTAAAAATTCCCTGTATTAGATCAGTTAGGATCACCACTCTTTTTTAAGAATGTCAGAATAATGGTAGAGAGAATGATTTATTTCAGCTTTTATTTCTTTCACCACATTCCCTTTTGATTTTCCCATAATGTCAAGCAAAGAGGCACTGAGTTTGAAGGTAGGCCTTGAAATGCATCCACAGGTACACCTCCAATTGACTCAAATGATGTCAATTAGCCGATCAGAAGCTTCTAAAGCCATGGCCATCATTTTCTGGAATTTTCCAAGCTGTTTAAAGGCACAGTCAACTTAATGTATGTAGTCTTCTGACCCACTGGAATTGTGATACAGTGAATTATAAGTKAAATAATCTGTCTGTAAACAATTGTTGGAAAAATTACTTGTGTCATGCACAAAGTAGATGTCCTAACCGACTTGCCAAAACTATAGTTTGTTAACAAGACGTTTGTGTAGTGGTTGAAAAACGAGTTTTAATGACTCCAACCTAAGTGTAAGTAAACTTCCGACTTCAACTGTATATACACTTCCGTTCAAAAGTTTAGGGTCACTTAGAAATGTCCTTGTTTTTGAAAGAACGGAATTTTTTTGTCCTTAAAATAACATCAAATTGATCAGAAATACAGTGTAGTGTCACACAGCTAGGAGTGGTGAGTGCGGAGTCAGGCGCAAAGAGCAGAGGATAATGGCGAAAACCTAACTTTATTAATGGTATCCAAAAGTAACGCCAAAAACGACAGGCGAAAATAAATATGTCCAACCCAAAACTGGACACCAGTGACATCAGTGAACATAACACGCAACCAACCTAGACATGGTTAATGTAGATAGAAACAGCTGTTTTTTAATGGGCTATCTACATAGGCGTACAGAGGCCCATTTATCATGGAATGGCCTTCTATGCCTTTCAGGCAGAGTTCCTCTGTCCAGTGTCTATTTAATGGGTACTATTTAATGAAGCTACCAGTTAAGGACTTGTGAGACGTTTGTTTCTCAAACTAGACACTCTACTGTACTTGTCCTCTTGCTCAGTTATGCACCTCCCACTCCTCTTTCAATTCTGGTTAGAGMCAGTTTGCGCTGTTCTGTGAAGGGAGTATTACACAGCGTTGTACGAGAKCTTCTGTTTCTTGGCAATTTCTCAGAACACGAATAGACTGACGAGTTCCAGAAGAAAGTTATTTGTTTCTGGCTATTTTGAGCTTGTAATCGAATCCACAAATGCTGATGCTCAACTAGTCTAAAGAAGGCCAGTTGTATTGCTTCTTTAATCAGCACAACAGTTTTCAGCTGTGCTAACATAATTGAAAAAGGGTTTTCTAATGATCAATTAGCCTTTTTGAAGTGATAAACTTGGATTAGCTATCACAACGTGCCATTGGATCACAGGAGTGATGGTTGCTGATAATTAGCCTCTGTACGCCTATGTAGATATTCCATAAAAAATGTGCCGTTTCCAGCTACAATAGTCATTTACAACATCAACAATGTCTACACTGTATTTCAGATCAATTTGCTGGTATTTAATGAAAAAAAAAATAATAATAAGCTTTTCTTTCAGAAACAATGACATTTCTAAGTGACCCCAAACTTTTGAACGGTAGTGTATCCCTGTATATCATACAAAACATCTCACATATCACGCAGACTGAAATAACTCCTGCTGAGACTATGGAAACTCCTGTTAAGATTGGAAGAACTTCTGCTGATACAGTCCTAATATGGAGACTGCACAGACAGCCACAATATATCAGAAGCATATTGCCAATCTAACAAATCACAAACATTAGATTAGATATACTTTATTGTCTGGTGTTCACATAAATGTTCTTTGCATCCAGAAAAAGCAATTAGTTTCATCACACTTTTTTTAAGGATGTACATTAAACACAGTTGAGTTTGCAAGAAAGGCATTTTACTGTACTTGTGCATATGAAATTAAAACTCGAAACATTTACCCATGAATAACACTCATTCTTCCCTCTCCCAGTAATTTCTTACTCTATTCTAAATAGACGGTAGATATATTGTTCCAAAACCTTGTCTCCAAAGGAGCTCTAGTTTTTTCGTTTGCTGAAAATCACCAATTCTCATTCTGTATAAAGTCTCAACAGGAGTTTGCCACTCTCCGGATAGCTTGCTGAGAGCTGAACTACTAAACTTGACAAAAAAAAAGCTAAAAACTCAAATCATATCTATTTCTTCTCCCTGTATTTATACTTGCTGTATGATTCTGTAAGTTCCAACTTAATACCCCTGACGCAAATCTCCCACTTTCTGAAGTTTTAATGCATTTTCTTACGTAACACTTCCACTAAAATCCCTCCACATTAAATTCAAGTAGTCGATTAAAATGTCTAAGCTCCTTTGACTACTTTTTCTCTTTTTTGCATTTCAGAGTTTCAGACAGTCATAGCGTTTGACAACTCGGGTGAGTGATGCTTTCTGACCAACGAGGGGCCTTCTCTCCATTTGGGCAAAAGTCCGTTCTCCGTCTTCTCTCCTCCGTGACCGGGAAAACAATAAGTGGTTAGGTGGTCGAGGAGTGTGTCAATTCATTAGTAGGCAAACGAAATACAGTCCATCCTTGATAGCCTCCTTTTGGCGAGGAAGCACAAGTGTATCCTACCACAGAATAGTTTTTTTTTTTATATCTGCCACAAGCCCTTTGAATCAGCTGTAGGAGAAAAGCATGCATACATTTAAAAACAATATGCTTCTTATCCTTTTACCTATAAAATGTCTTGCCCAACTGTCTTAATCACCTTACACATTTATTTTGGGATCCACCCCTGTAAACGTCATTTGCCCGATGGAGGCGGCGWGTGGGGAAGGAGCTTCTCATTTCATACAAGCACATTTTCATCCGMGTTCAYTCTCCTCGCCGCCTCTTCTCGATCACCTTGAACCTTTTTTCAAAAGGAGGCGTGAGAGGACGGAGGAGAGAAGACGCAAGGGGTTGAGCAAATCTAATTGATACAATTTACAGGGTCAGGCTGCTCTTAGTTCTGACCACGTCCTGTCAATCACAGACACAGCGAGGAACCCACTCCGGTTACTCTGTGGACAGAATGTTATGTTATGGTATTGAGCATTGCATTAGATACCCCTGGACCACCCAGTAGCGCCCAGTGCCTGGTCTATTCGGTGTACCTGTTAGGAGTTTGCTCTTAGCCAGAGTGCCAGACTTGGAATAGGGGTTCGGAGGAGTGGTTTGGAAATAAGTGAATGTGAGTCAATACGTGGCATGAACGTTGTTTCCAAGGGTACATTGCTCGTCTAAATGACTCAGCCAAGGTTTCAAAGTTTATTCACCACGTTCACAGGATGCAACAGTTGTAGGACAGTACAGTGAAATTCTTACCTTGAAAGCTCTGTCCAACAATGCAGTGATAATAATAATACTAAAATAGAATATAAAATAAAAGTATGAATACAAACCACACAAGAACTATGATGAGAGTTAAAGAAACACGAGAATGCGAAAAGTATGTACAGGTCAGTGCCAATACCTTATTCCATGTGCAGGGATACTCGAGTGGTCGAGGTTGGTTTATAAATAAAACGTGACTGGTAGTAAGATTACATGTAAACAGGGCTGAAAAGTGACTGGGTAGCAAGAATACACGTATATACATACTTAGGTCTAATAATATAATCAATTTAGCAGACGAAACTTACAGTCATGCGTACGTACATTTTACATATGGGTGGTCCCGGGAATCGAACCCACTACCTTGRCATTACAAGCTCCATCAAATGAGTTACAAAGGACCACTAATATGGTCCATACACATTCTACTAATGGTAATATATACATGTAAACAGGAAATCTAATCAACAATATGTGTGTGTGTGTGTGTGTGTGAGAGAGAGAGTGTGTGAGAAATAGAGTTTGTGTGTCTGGGTGCATTTGCACTTAGACAATAAAATAAATACCGTATACTTTGTGGGTCCGGCTCAATTAATTAATTGATACCAACGTTTTGACAGCTATGCTGTCTTCATCAGAGTTTCACCTGATGGTTTATCAAGGTGGAGCTACAACCATACTTACCTGGTAAAATAAAGGTTCAACCTAACAAAATATTGTTTCCATTTATCCAACCTCAGATCTACATGAAGTGCCTAAGAAGAAGAGGCTAGGGTTTTGTTCCTGAACAAAGCCGCAACAAATGAGGATGGGAGAGTGTTAGTAAGCAGAGCACTCTCTCCGGCATTCAGATGTCTGATGTATATTCATAGTATACTTGACGGTTGTCTTGGATACGTGTTGGGGAATGGTAGAATTTATGTTTTCCTGAGAGGAAGTATTGGAGTGTGTYCTGCATCCCAAATGGCACCCTATTCCCTTTGTAGTGCACTACTAAAGTACTAAAGTAGTGCACTGTATAGGGAATATGGTACTATTTGGGACACAGCCTGTGTGAGCATATCTTTAGGGAATCTCTATCCTTGAATCTGTTGCCATCTGATGGATGGCTGTAGTGGGGATGAATATATTGTTTTGATCGTTCATCTCACTAAATGTGACACAAAATCATAATAGAGTATATACAACTCAGGAGGGACACTGGAGTTCTGTGGTAGCAGAGGGACAAATGATATTCAAGGTCAATGTTTACCAAAGTGCTCCAAAAGCAATCCGTTATTGTGACTGAATGATTTTAACACGGGTAGTTTGCAGTGTTGGTGAGTAGTGAACTGCATGCACTTCAACTTTATAGTAATTAAACGCATTAGCTTGGAGGCAGGGCAAATACATTCACATCTTGATAGTGTTTTCAGTAGTTAATGACTTCTTGCCATGGAGCGGTGTCGCTAACTATAAAATAGGGGTGAAGTAGGCAATGATTATTTCCTTTTTCAGCATCAGACCTGCCTAATTCTCATATAAAACATTGTTTTTGAGTTTAAGAGGCTAAATTACACATTCTGTTAACATCTGAATCCAGAGTGATCTGTTATTGCAATTTGCATTCAATGAAATGTCATATTTAGATAAGACAATTTTTCACAAAGTAGTTTGGATGTAGTGAACTGYAAAAAAATAGCTTTAGTTAAGCTTAACTTCTTTCATTGTGAAGAAATTGCTAGCTCGATATACTATATTTTAGAGTAGCTTCCCCAACACTGTTAGTTTGTTTAGTTCCAGGTTACACATGAAGGAAAATAAATCACAGAACTTTCTCTTTTGTTCTCTGTCACTCTCTAACACACACACACACACACATACACACACACACACACACACACACACACACAATATGGCTCTCAGTCATTTTCATTGCAGAAAGCAGCAGCTGGGGACTGGAGGAGACTGTGGTGAAAAAAAACTCTGGGGAGAGGTGACCCACTGAGTCTGCTATAGTGGTGTGTTTGTGTGTGCATGCCCATGTGTGTGTGTTGAGACAACAGGGGTGGACTGGACAGGACATACCTCACCTTAGCATTACAGCACTAAAGCTTCAAGGGAGGCACATGCTACAAATTGGATCTGTGTGAGACGATTCAGCAGCAGTTTATGGACAAACCAGGGGYTGTATTCACTAGGAACCAAACTGGCCAAAACTGGGAAGGATCTATCTGAATTTGTTGAATAAGAAACACTCGTTTTCACCTAACAATTTGTCAGAGGGATAACGTCATGTGTGGTATATATTTTTTGGGAAGGATGCATTGCAACAAAAAAAAAGTGTCTTGTGTGAAGTGCTTGGCTTGAAGTATTTGAGAAGCTACTTTACAAAAAAAGTAAAAGCTTGTCCCCCAATTGTATTTTTATCCAAACCCATTTCGCTGCAAGCCAATTGCTATTATGATCTACTGATTCCTTATATTTATCACTGTCCCCGAAGTAAACAGAATATTCTAAGGAGTCCTTGTATTTAAGTATTCGCTCTCTATCAGGACCTGAGCCCTAGGACCATGCCTCAGGACTACCTGGCCTGATAACTCCTTGCTGTCCCCAGTCCACCTGGTCAAGCTGCTGCTCCAGTTTCAACTGTTCTGCCTGCGGCTATGGAACCCTGACCTGTTCACTGGACGTGCTACCTTGTCCCAGACCTGCTGTTTTGAACTCTCTACCGCACCTGCTGTCTCTAACTCTGAATGATTGGCTATGAAAAGCCAACTGACATTTACTCCTGAGGTGCTGACCTGCTGAACCCTCTACAACCACTGTGATTATTATCTGACACTGCTGGTCATCTATGAACGTTTGAACATCTTGGCCATGTTCTGTTATAATCTCCACCCGGCACAGCCAGAAGAGGACTGGCCACCCCTCAGAGCCTGGTTCCTCTCTAGGTTTCTTCCTAGCCACCATGCTTCTACATATTAAGGCACAAGGTGAGACCCAAATGCAGACACAGGAGGCAGATGGTTGGAGTCTTACAATATTATTAATCCAAAGGGGCAGGCAAAAAAGGTGAAAACCAAATCAGAGTCCAGGAGGTACATAGTGGCAGACAGGCTGGGGTCAAAACCGGGAGGACTAGAAAAAGGAGACGCAAAAAGCAGGAGAACAGCAAAACCGCTGGTTGACTTGGAAACATACAAGACGAACTGGCACAGAGAGACAGGAAACACAGGGATAAATACACTGGGGAAAATAAGCGACACCTGGAGACAATCACAAGGAACAGGTGAAACAGATCAGGGCGTGACACTACGTCTGCATTGCTTACTGTTTTAGGCTTTAGGCTGGGTTTCTGTACAGCACTTTGTGACATCGGCTGATGTAAAAAAGGGCTTTATAAATACATTCGATTGATTGATTGATCCTTATCGAGACTAACTCCTGTGGTGATGCTRGTGTAATTCTGGCCACATTTAGAGATTTCTCTCAGCTGAGGTGTGTGTTTTTCACCGTGGCAGATGTCTGCTGGGAGTAAATCTTTATGGTGGTGCACCGCCTTGCTCCCTCTGTGTCCGCTGCACACCTGCAGAGCTCAGATTAAAACGGAATTATCTGTGTAGAGAGAGAGAGAGCATCTGCCGCTGTCTTCTCMTCAATCATGGGTTTCATCTGGTGCTTGTTGTTGTCGTTTTCCCCTGAAGTGAGAGTAGGAGGGAGGAGGCCTGCAGTCCAGCTTATATCCCTCTCGCTACGTGAACACCTGGATATTAACAGCATGTCACTCAATACCAAAACTGTCTGTCTATCTACCTGCAGGGAAAATGCTTCAACTTTAAATAGCCATTACGGCCCAATGTTTAAGACATTTGAGTAATTTACTAGGCGCTCTTATCCAGAGCGGCTTACAATCAGTGCATTCAACTAGAATATGATAAACAACCACATATCACAGTCATTCTAAGAAAATCTATCTTCAAAATGATGAATTGCCAGTGGAATAGCCTATATACTGACCTTGTACCAGGATAGTTAGTACGTCTCCTACMTGAATACCTACCAAAATCTATCAATATACCTGGAATGAAATAAGCTTATTTCTTGTCATGTACAATGCCTTCAGAAAGTATTCACACCCTTTTGACTTTTTCCTGTGTTACAGCCCGAATTCTAAATGGATTAAATTGAAAAAAAAWTGTCACTGGCCTACAAACAATACTCCATAATGTCAGAGTAGAAGTATGTTTTTAGACATTTTTTTTTATTAATAAAWACTGTCATGCTGAAATGTCTTGAGTCAATAAGTATTCAACCCCTTTGTTATGGCAAGCCTAAATAAGTTCAGGAGTAAAAGAAGGGCACCTATTGGTAGATGAGTAAAAACAAATCAGACATTGAATGTCCCTTTGGAGCATGGTGAAGTTATGAATTACTTCACCATGGATACATGCATCCTTCCTAACTCAGTTGCCGGAGAGGAAGGAAACACCTCAGGGATTTCACCATGAGGCCAATGGCAACTTTAAAACAGTTACAGAGTTTAATGGCTATGATTGGAGAAAACTGAGGATGTCTCAACAACATTGTAGTTACTCAACAATACTAAGCTAAATGACAAAGTGAAAAGAAGAAAGCCTGTACAGAATAAAAATATTCCAAAAAATACATCCTGTTTGCAATAAGGCACTAAAGTAAAACTGCAAAAAAAATGGCAAAGAAATTAACTTTATGTCCTGAATACAAAGTGTTATGTTTGGAGCAAAATCAACACATCACCAAGTACTACTCTTCATATTTCAAGCATGGTGTTGGCTGCGTCATGTTATGGGTTTGCTTGTCATTGGCAAGGACTAGGGAGTTTTTTAGAATACAAATAAATAGAATAGAGCTAAACTCCAACAGACACTGGTAGACAAATTCACCTTTCAGCAGGACAACAACCTAAAACAAAAGGCCAAATATACACTGGAGTTGCTTACCAATACGACATTAAGTGTTCCTGAGTGGCCTAGTTGCAGTTTTTACTTTAATCGGCTAGCAATGGTCTAGCAATGGTCAACAACCAACTTGACTAGGCTTGAAGAATTTAAAAAAAGATTAATCTACAAATAAATAAAAACTGCCAAAGGTGATTCTAACATGTATTTACTCAGGGGTGTGAATACTTGTGGAAATTAGATATTTCTGTATTTCGTTTTCATTAAAAAAAAAAAAAAACATTAAAAACATGTTTTCACTTTGTCATTATGGGTTATTTTGTGTAGATGAGTAAGATAATTTAAAAATATATTTTTTTTAAATTCAGGCCGTAACACAGCAAAATGTGGAAGAAGTCAAGGGGTATGAATACTTTCTGAAGGCACTGTAACTAAAAAGCCTCAATATAGACACGGTGATAAGGAAGAGATGTCAATTAACTGAGGTGTTAAAATGGAGGATTCTACACCAGAGCAGATATGAAAGAGCTCATTTAGAAGCATCAACTGCAGGTGCACTGACTTTGTTTGACCCTGATCTCTCCCCTTTTTCTCCTCCTCCTCCTTCTCCTCCTCTCTTCCGTCGTCATCCTCCTCTGACTCTCATTCATACACCTGTTCTTGACGTGAGGGAAGGCAGGACATCAATGGGAGAGAGCAAAGCTGTTAAATACAGTCATTCCAGGTTACTTTGTCAAAAGGAGGGAATCATTTCCATACCATTAGCTTCTATTCAGAGCTATAGATTGTTTCCACACAACTATAATGTTATTATGTCCCCTTGATAGACATGGTTACAGCTTTTCTGAAAAACAGACATTTCTTTGCCATGCTGTTAGGGCCCTAGAAGGAAATCTTATACTCATCTTATACTTTCATATGCCATGGCAGAAGCGTTTACGAAAGTGGGCTTGCATGCTAAACCGAATGCAATATTCTCTTCTCTTGCTTCTACCTGGAGGGAATCCAGGGGGGAAGCGTCAGCATGCCTAGAATGTAATGAGTTTAGCCTTATTCACAATGCATCATGGTTGAAGTCCCCCCCACCCACCCCACACACTCTCGACGGGAATACGACACACACACACACACACACGTCACGAACCCAAGGGAAGACAATGCCAGGAGCTATAGACAGACACTGATTGGCTGGGTTGATTTGTCCACACTCCAGGTGTGACTGGAGGTTAACTAGAATGGGGAACATTCACACTTTGGGGAGGCTGCTGTTTATCATGAGGCTGGAGCTGCCTGAGCTGCCTGAGGAAGAATACGAGACGACCAACCACAGAATTCAATACAACATTATATAGCTCTATGTGGCCAACAGTCAGAGAAAAGCCCTAGCTGAAACGTGTTAGGTGAGGCTGAATAAATATAGGAACTAATGGTGCAGACTGTGGTGTGTGTATGTATCTCTGTGTCTGTGCGCGATTGACACATTGCTTTGAACAGACGTACAGAGATCTTGAAGAAGCCTTCCCAGGCCCAGTGACGGGTTGATGGCAGTAATGTGGGGTTGTGAGCAGAGCAGAGCTGTCAGGTGTTGAGGTGTCTGACAGACAGAGGGGTCAGGAGGAACCACAGGGGGCCATTATCAGAGGCCACGCTGTTCCCCTAACACACTGTGTACAGCTGCACCAATCACACATGCACACAGTCTTAAAAAGACAAACTGTACAGAGCACAACTGCAAAAAAAATACAATTTAATTGCTTTTTAAACGATCTGTTTGGTCTCCTGGGGAAAAGAGATCACCAACCTTACACCTCCCACTGTCAGAGCAGTGCTATTTTCACAAATACATTAATCGTGGCTGCAAATGAGAAACCATCTTCATGCTTAATTCACAACAAGCATTTTGAGAAAAAAATGCAAACTCTTATCTCCAATGCAGAATCTAGCTCTACTTCACATCCCTTTTATTTATTAATATWTTTTTTTTTCAGAGAATGGCCCTCGAGGGGATGGCTGCCGTTTTACGCGGTCCTAACCAATTGTGCTATTTAGTGTGTTATTTCGCATGTTTGTGACTTATTTTGTACATAATGTTTCTGCCACCGTCTCTTATGACTGAAAAGAGCTTCTGGATATCAGAACAGCGATTACTCACCTCGAACTGGACAAATATGTTTTCTTTAAGGAGTCGGACGGGAAGGATTTACTGCTGCTCCCGGACCAGGCCCAAATCCCCGTAATTCGCATGAAGAGGAAACGCCGATACAGGGGACGCAGATCCTGGTGCCTCGTGAGAATTAGTTGGCGAGTGGGTAACCCACCTCTATCATCCATCCTATTGGCCTATGTACAATCATTGGAGAATAAACTGGATGAGCTCCATTTGAGACTATCCTACCAATGGGACATTAAAAACTATAATATCTTATGTTTCACCGAGTTGTTGCGACGACAGAGATAATATACAGTTGGCTGGGTTTTTCATGCATCGGCAAGACAGAACCACTACCTCCGGGGTGTGATTATTTGTCAATAACAGCTGGTGCGTAAAATCGAATATTAATGAAGTCTGAAGGTTTTACTCGTCTGAGGTAGAGTACCTCATGATGAGCTGTAGACCACACTATTTACCAAGAGAGTTTTCATCTATATTTCTCGTTGTTCTATTTACCACCACAAACCGATGCTGGCACTAAGACCTCACTCAACAAGCTGTATGAGGCAATAAGCAAACAAGAAAATGCTCATCCAGAGGTGGCGCTCCTAGTGGCCGGGGACTTTAATGCAGGAAAACTTAAATCTGTTTTACCTCATGTCTACCAGCCCGTCACATGTGCAACTAGAGAAAAAAAACTCTAGACCATCATTACTCAACACACAGAGACGCGTACAAAGGTGTCCCTCACCCTCCATTTGGCAAATCTGACCTTAATCCTATCCTCCTGATTCCTGCTTACAAGCAAAAACGAAAGCAGGAAGTACCAGTGACTCGCTCAATATGGAAGTGGTCAGATGATGTAGATGCTAAGCTATAGGACTGTTTTACAGGACTGTTCATTTTGTATTTTATTTATTTGTCTAACTAGTGAAGTCAGTTAAGAACAAATTCTTATTTACAATGACGGCCTACTTGTAAACCCCCCCCGGCCAAATCCTCCCCTAACCCGGACAATTTTGGGKTGCCCTATGGGACTCCCAGGCACGGCCGGTTGTGATACAGCCCAGTATTGAACCTGGGTTCTGTAGTGGCACCTCTAGCATGAATATGTAGTGCCTTAGACCGCTGCGCCAGTAGGGAGCCCAATAAGTGCATCGGTTGCATCACCGCCTGGTATGGCAGCTGCTCGGCATCCGACTGCAAGGGGCTATAGAGGGTAGTGCGAATAGCCCAGTACATCACTGGGGCCAAGCTTCCTGCCATCCAGGACCTCTATACTAGGCGGTGTCAGAGGAAGGCCCTAAAAATGATCAAAGACTCCAGCCACCCTAGTCATAGACTGTTCTCTCTGCTACCGCACGGCAGGTGGTCTAGGTCCAAAAGTCTCCTTAACAGCTTCTACCCCCAAGCCATAAGACTGCAGAACAGTTCATCAAATGGCTACCCGGAATGTTTGCATTGACCACCCCCCCTTTGTTTACGCTGCTGCTTCTCGCTGTTTATTATCTATGCACAGTCACTTTATCCTTATCTTCGTCTACATATTACCTCAATTACCTCGACTAACCTGTACCACCACACGTTGACTCGGTACCGGTACCCCCTGTATATAGCCTTGTTATTGTTATTTTATTGCGTTATTTGACTTCAGTTTATTTCTTTTCTTAACCTTTATTTTTCTTAAAATTGCATTGTTTGTTAAGGGCGTGTAGTAAGCATTTCACTGTAAGGTCTGTTGTATTCGGTGCAAGTGATTTGATATGTACGGTGCACATTTTAGGATATGCATACTCCCTATGGAGTTTTATCATAGGAAATAGGTACATTTGTCATAGGAAGTATTGGCTTTATTTCAGACAGTAAGGATGTCCTAAAATGTACACCATACCATCTGTCCCATGCTGGTTGATTGGAAACACCTTTCAATAATGTATTCATGGCATTCACGCAAGGACTATAGGCATAGCACAATGGCTATTTTGATTTAAAATGTATTCATTTAGGGTTCAACGTATATAGAACATGTATTGCCTATAAGCTTCGATAAAAAGGTGCCATCTAGAAACTAAAATGGTTCTTCGGCTGTCCCCATAAGATAACTCTTTCAAGAGCCTTTTTTTGGTTCCAGGTAGAACCCTTTTGGCTCCAGGTAGAACCCTTTTAGGTTCCATGTAGTACCCTTTCCACAGAGGGTTCTACGTGGAACCAAGAAGGGTTCTCCTATGGGGACAGCCGAAGAACTCATTTGGAACTCTTTTTTCCTAAGTGTGTACTCTCTGGAGAAGATCGGTAGCCATCTTCTGAATTCTGTTGAGCGCCTTAGATTTTCATGATAATCACACATCATATTGGCAAGGCAATCACTGTGTGTTACTTTGACATGACCGCTCTGTTCAGTAGCCATTGAAGAGGTGGAATGTTTTAATGGCCAAAGTCATTAATCAGTTCCCTGTCCTAAATGGCACCCTATTCCCTTTGTAGGACACTACTTTTGATCGGGTCCCATGGGCTCTGGTCAAGAGTAGTGCACGATGTAGGGAGTAGGTTGTCATTTGGGAAACAGACCAGTTCTAAAGGGCTACCTAGACAATGGGCATTTGAATCAGGAACACCTATGACACCTACAGTGCATTCGGAAAGTATTCAGACCCTTTGACTTTTTCCACATTTTGTTACGTTACAGCCTTATTCTAAAATTGATTAAATTGTTTTTTTCTCCTCATCAATTTACAGGTTAAAACAGGTTATAGACATTTTTGCCAATTTATTAAACATAAGAAATGGATATGACACTACAGGGGTATGACACCTGTACTTGGGAAGTTTCTCCCATTCTTCTCTGCAGATCCTCTCAAGCTCTGTCAGGTTGGAAGGGGAATGTCGCTGCACATTTTTTCAGGTCTTTCCAGAGATGTTTGATCGGGTTCAAGTCCGGGCTCTGGCTGGGCCACTCAAGGACATTCAGAGACTTGTCCCAAAGCCACTCCTGCATTGTCTTGGCTGTGTGCTTAGGATCATTGTCCTGTTGGAAGGTGAACCTTCACCCCAGTCTGAGGGATCTCTCTGTACTTTGCTCCATTCATCTTTCCCTCTATCCTGACTAGCCTCCCAGTCCCTGCCGCTGAAAAAAATCCCCACAGTATGATGCTGCCATCACCATGCTTCACCATAGGGATGGTGCCAGGTTAGCGCCAGGCGTGACGCTTGGCATTCAGGACAAAGGTTCAATCTTGGTTTCATCAGACCAGAGAATCTTGTTTCTCATTGTCTGAGAGTCCTTTTGGCAAACTGGCTTCCGTCTGGCCACTCTGCCATAAAGGCCTGATTGGTGGAGTGCTGCAGAGATGGCTGTCCTTCTGGAAGGTTCTTCCATCTCCACAGAGGTACTCTGGAGCTCTGTCAGAGTGACCATTGGGTTGTTGGTCACCTCCCTGACCAAGGTCCTTCTCCCCCGAATGCTCAGTTTGGCCAGGCGGCCGGCTCTAGGAAGAGTTGATGGTTCCTACTTCTTCCATTTAAGAATGATGGAGGCCACTGTGTTCTTGGGGACCTTCAATGCTGCAGACATTTTGGTTTACCCTTCTCCAAATCTGTGCCTTGACACAATCCTGTCTCGTAGCTCTATGGACAATTCCTTCAACCTCAGGGCTTGGTTTTTGCTCTGACATGCACTGTCAACTGTGGGACCTTATATAGACAGGTGTGAGCCTTTCCAAATCATGTCCAATCATTTGAATTTACCACAGGTGGACTCCAATCAAGTTGTAGAAACATCTCAAGGATGATCATTGTAAACAGGATGCACCTGAGATCAATTTCTCATAGCAAAGTGTCTGAATGCTTATGTAAATACAATATTTATGTTTTTAATTTTTAATACGTTTGCAAACATGGCTTAAAACCTGTGTTCACTTTGTCATTATGGGTGTATTGTGTGTAGATTGATGAGGGAAAACATAATTTTAGAATAAGGCTGTACCGTAACAAAATGTTGAAAAAGGGAAGGAGTCTGAATACTTTCCGAATGCACTTTTGTTGGGTCTCCTCTCCACTTCCAATAATGCTTTATTTTTGACTGCTAATTAGAATGATGTGAGCAGATGATGACAAATGAAATGCATCTCCCTGAGTGTGTAATTGGACTGTGATCTGACTGTAACTTGTCTGGTTGTGAAATTGGAACTCTCTATACTCCTCAACACCCAGAATGGAATCACAGTCAAAGGTTGTCGATATCAATGACGTTGATATGCTGTGCATTAACCACATGAAAAAGACAATTTTCCAACGTATGAATAATTGACGGACAATAAGGCTTTTTACATTTGAATCTAACAGAAGTGAATTTGAATCAAGATGGAGTTGCCTACACTGAATTTAAGCAAATAACCCAATTTAAAATGTTCACCACGGGTTGAAATGATGCAGACACACACCAAACAGTTGTCAGACTTTGACTAGACAGACCAGCAGACTATAGTCTTGGATTTTTTTTCTTGTTGACACACAGCAAATAGTCTCCGACAGAGTTTTCTCTGTTTAGGTATAGGAAAGATCTGTTCCTGAATAAAAACATTCCCATTAAAAATATTGCTAAGGCCCTCACTGTACGTTAACTCAGCAGGGTGTTGAAAAAATACATTGCGGATTACACATGTTTTGCTCACCAGACACCAACGGACATGAAACCAAACAGTATGGTGCCATTTGGCGTAGAGACAACACACCGTAAACGACATATTTCCTTTATCTTGACTTTATCTCTCGGTGTCTGTTTTAGAACTGCACGGGGACAAATCCACAACCATATGCTATGTGTAACGAGTGAGTTATGATCAAAAGCCATTTCTTAATTAATCCTGTTCATGCTTTGTAATTGAACATAATATTCAAACAACAATCAGCTGTAACCTTCTCCCTTAATCACCCAAACCAATTGGCATTTTACTTACTGAGAGAGACATTTTTCACAGGATGCGTTTGAGGCTGTGAATACAGAAAGCTCGACGATAAAGCCAGGTTCACACGAATCATTTTGGTTTACGGTGTCCGTAGGACAGCCTCGGCCTCACAAGAAGTGCCAGTCTCAACCATTTCCTTATGAGGCTGTCCTTTTGGTCACTTTGAGTGCTTCACATTAAACATTATTTATCCAACTGACCCCTCCGTCGCGACGTTACCTGGACGCCCATCTGCGGCCCGCTAATCGTTAGCTGTCTTATCGGCCGCTATCTGAATAGGTCTATCGGACAATTTTTCTTGGGTCACTATAACTATATCTATTTTGCCAATTGGATTGATCCCCTCTACCACACGGAACCCCACTAATCTACTGTCGGAAACGCACGAGGTGGCTAAAAACAGACCTCCATCCTATGCTAGCTTGCTACYGATGGCCCGGCTAGCTGTCTGAATCGCCGTGACCCCAACCAACCTCACTACTCACTGGACCCTTATGATCACTCGGCTAAGCATGCCTCTCCTTAATGTCAATATGCCTTGTCCATTGCTGTTCTGGTTAGTGTTTATTGGCTTATTTCACTGTAGAGCCTCTAGCCCTGCTCATTATACCTTACCCAACCTTTCAGTTCCACCACCCACACATGCGATGACATCACCTGGTTTCAATGATGTTTCTAGAGAAAATATCTCTCTCATCATCACTCAATACCTAGGTTTACCTCCAATGTATTCACATCCAACCACACCTTTGTCTGTACATTATACCTTGAAGCTATTTTATCGCCCCCAGAAACCTCCTTTTACTCTCTGTTCCGGACGTTCTAGACGACCAATTCTCATAGCTTTTAGCCGTACCCTTATCCTACTCCTCCTCTGTTCCTCTGGTGATGTAGAGGTGAATCCAGGCCCTGCAGTGACTAGCTCCACTCCTATTCCCCAGGCGCTCTCTTTTGATGACTCCTGTAACCGTAATAGCCTTGGTTTCATGCATGTTAACATTAGAAGCCTCCTCCCTAAGTTTGTTTTATTCACTGCTTTAGCACACTCTGCCAACCCGGATGTTCTAGCCGTGTCTGAATCCTGGCTTAGGCAGACCACCAAAAAATCTGAAATCTCCATTCCTAACTCCAACATTTTCAGACAAGATAGAACGGCCAAAGGGGGCGGTGTTGCAATCTACTGCAAAGATAGCCTGCAGAGTTCTGTCCTTCTATCCAGGTCTGTACCCAAGCAATTTGAACTTCTACTTTTAAAAATCCACCTCTCTAAAAACAAGTCTCACCGTTGCCGCCTGCTATAGACCACCCTCTGCCCCCAGCTGTGCTCTGGACACCATATGTGAACTGATTGCTATCCATCTATCTTCAGAGCTCGTGCTGCTAGGCGACCTAAACTGGAACATGCTTAACACCCCAGCCATCCTACAATCTAAGCTTGATGCCCTCAATCTCACACAAATTATCAATGAACCTACCAGGTACCACCCCAAAGCCGTAAACAAGGGCACCCTCATAGATATCATCCTAACCAACTTGCCCTCTAAATACACCTCTCCTGTTTTCAATCAAGATCTCAGCGATCACTGCCTCATTGCCTGCATCCGTAATGGGTCAGCGGTCAAACGACCCATCACTCATCACTGTCAAACGCTCCCTGAAACACTTCAGCGAGCAGGCCTTTCTAATCGAACTGGTCGGGGTATCCTGGAAGGATATTGATCTCATCCCGTCAGTAGAGGATGCCTGGTTATTTTTTTTAAATGCCTTCCTCACCATCTTAAATAAGCATGCCCCATTCAAGAAATGTAGAACCAGGAAAAGATATAGCCCTTGGTTCTCTCCAGACCTGACTGCCCTTACCCAACACAAAAACATCCTATGGCGTTCTGCATTAGCATCGAACAGCCCCCGTGATATGCAACTTTTCAGGGAAGCTAGAAACCAATATACACAGGCAGTTAGAAAAGCCAAGGCTAGCTTTTTCAAGCAGAAATTTGCTTCGTGCAACACAAACTCAAAAAAGTTCTGGGACACTGTAAAGTCCATTGAGAATAAGAACACCTCCCAGCTGCCCACTGCACTGAGGACAGGAAACACTGTCACCACCGATAAATCCACTATAATTGAGAATTTCAATAAGCATTTTTCTACGGCTGGCCATGCTTTCCACCTGGCTACCCCTACCCCGGTCAACAGCACTGCACCCCCGATAAATCCACTATAATTGAGAATTTCAATAAGCATTTTTCTACGGCTGGCCAGTCAGCTGATGTTCTGAAAGAGATGCAAAATCTGGACCCCTACAAATCAGCCTGGCTAGACAATCTGGACCCTTTCTTTCTAAAATGATCTGCCGAAATTGTTGCAACCCCTATTACTAGCCTGTTCAACCTCTCTTTCGTGTCGTCTGAGATTCCCAAAGATTGGAAAGCAGCTGTGGTCATCCCCCTCTTCAAAGGGGGGGACACTCTTGACCCAAACTGCTACAGACCTATATCTATCTATCATGCCCTGCCTTTCTAAGGTCTTCGAAAGCCAAGTCAACAAACAGATTACCGACCATTTCGAATCCCACCATACCTTCTCCGCTATGCAATCTGGTTTCAGAGCTGGTCATGGGTGCACCTCAGCCACGCTCAAGGTCCTAAACGATATCCTAACCGCCATCGATAAGAAACAATACTGTGCAGCCATATTCATTGACCTGGCCAAGGCTTTCGACTCTGTCAATAACCACATCCTCATTGGCAGACTCGATAGCCTTGTTTTCTCAAATGATTGCCTCGCCTGGTTCACCAATTACTTCTCTGATAGAGTTCAGTGTGTCAAATCGGAGGGCCTGTTGTCCGGGCCTCTGGCAGTCTCTATGGGGGTGCAACAGGGTTCAATTATTGGACCGACTCTCTYCTCTGTATACATCAATGATATCGCTCTTGCTGCTGGTGATTCTCTGTTCCACCTCTACGCTGACGACACCATTCTGTATACTTCTGGCCCTTTGGACACTGTGTTAACAACCCTCCAGATGAGCTTCAATGCCATACAACACTCCTTCCATGACCTCCAATTGCTCTTAAATACAAGTAAAACTAAATGCATGCTCTTCAACCGATCGCTGCCTGCACCTGCCCGCCCGTCCAACATCACTACTCTGGACGGTTCTGACTTAGAATATGTGGACAACTACAAATACCTAGGTGTCTGGTTAGACTGTAAACTCTCCTTCCAGACTCACATCTCCAATCCAAAGTTAAATCTAGAATTGGCTTCCTATTTCGCAACAAAGCATCCTTCACTCATGCTGCCAAACATACCCTTGTAAAACTGACCATCCTACCGATCCTCGACTTCGGCAATGTCATTTACAAAATAGCCTCCAATACCCTACTCAATAAATTGGATGCAGTGCCATCCGTTTTGTCACCAAAGCCCCATATACTACCCACCATTGCGACCTGTACGCTCTCGTTGGTTGGCCCTCGCTTCATACTCGTCGCCAAACCTACTGGCTCCAGGTCATCTACAAGACCCTGCTAGGTAAAGTTCCCCCTTTTCTCAGCTCGCTGGTCACCATAGCAGCACCCACCTGTAGCACGCGCTCCAGCAGGTATATCTCTCTGGTCACCCCCAAAACCAATTTTTCCTTTGGCCGCCTCTCCTTCCAGTTCTCTGCTGCCAATGACTGGAACGAACTACAAAAATCTCTGAAACTGGAAATACTTATCTCCCTCACTAGCTTTAAGCACCAGCTGTCAGAGCAGCTCACATATTACTGCACCTGTACATAGCCCATCTATAATTTAGCCCAAACAACTACCTCTCCCCCTACTGTATTTATTTAAAAGAATTGCTCCTTTGCACCCCATTATTTCTATCTCTACTTTGCACATTCTTCCACTGCAAATCTACCATTCTAGTGTTTTACTTGCTATATTGTATTTACTTCGCCACCATGGCCTTTTTTTTGCCTTTACCTCCCTTATCTCACCTCATTTGCTCACATTGTATATAGACTTATTTTTCTACTTTATTATTGACTGTATGTTTGTTTTACTCCATGTGTAACTCTGTGTTGTTGTATATGTCGAACCGCTTTGCTTTATCTTGGCCAGGTCGCAATTGTAAATGAGAACTTGTTCTCAACTAGCCTACCTGGTTAAATAAAGGTTAAATAAAAAATAAAAAAAATCTTAAGTTTTGGACCCTTTCTATCAATTTTAGCCTAAAATGACATACCCAAATCTAACTGCCTGTAGCTCAGGACCTGAAGCAAGGATATGCATATTCTTGATACCATTTGAAACCGATCGCAGTTTATGGCCACTTCACACCAGAGAACATAAAAACAGCAGCTAGCTTAACTTAATCTTGGGAAACACACACATAAACTGCACCGACAGACAGTGGACAGAGAGAGACTGCTGAGTTGAGAGATATCTCTACCTCTATCTCACACGAATCACACCAAAATGTGTGTGTTTTCGTGCCATTTGGTACACTTGTGTGCTTCACACTTTAGGGTCAGTTCATGCTCAGAAATGGACTACTGAGCTGAGAGATACCCTACTCTTATCTCAAGCAAAATCAAATTTCTCAGTTTCTGTCCCCTAAAGTTCCCTAAATCCCGGGAACAGAGCTTAGCCTTCTAGCGACCTCAATGTGGCCCAGTCTGAAAAAAACAAGACTCCAGTGATTTATAAACTCTAGTGTATTTTTCCCGGCCTGCTCACAGATCATTTATGTAACACAAAAAACAGGGACCAACAGGGACCAACTGGTAAGGGAATAATGAAGGGATGGTGCATTGGGACGCAATGGTGCTTAATCCAACTGATGGATATCTGCGGATGAGCGAACTGTCGTATCTGAGTATCGGCGAAATCCCTCACCCCTGTATCAAGGTGGGAGCGTTTATGTGGGATCGTCTAGGGCGGTCTCGGGACTTCATTGTCCCTAATTTTGTATCAAGGGACATCTTGCATTGGTCTACAAGCTAAAAATGGCCGCCACATGCAATCCACTGCAGTGCTTACCTCTGCCTGGACATGAGAGCATGGCTGCATCCAAGGACCAAACACTACTCCAAGACAATTGTGTATTTCTGACAGGTGTGAGCAATATGGTAAAATGTCATTTCAGGGGACAATATGGAGTTATTAAATGATTCACTATACCTTTCAAAGTCTTTCAGATCTAGATTAGAGAAAAGTAGCTATGGGTTATGTCTGTAGGGGCCATCATTAGACAAGCTCCTAGGCACAGGTAATAATGGACCCCTGAGGCCCCACTTCATATTGCCTGGTTATAATTTGCTCACATCACACTGAGAGCAAATGAGCGGTTCTGGCTAAGTGGCAGACCTCCAGCAGCTCCACCTGCTACTGTATGCCTATGTGTGAGCAAAAATCCAACAGCTCAGAACTGTCTCTCCCTCTTAGTCGGTAACGCTTTATAATAACAAGTACCATATAAATGATTTTTAAGGTAGATTATTATAAAGTGTTCCTTCTTAGTTTTATATTACTGTACCAGCAGCGTTGGTCCTACAGACCCAAAGGGTTGTATCTTTTTCTTCCTGCCCAGCTCTAAGAATACGGGATTCAGCTAATCAATTTATCACCAAGGCTTTGATTGGTTGAATCAGATGTGTTATTGCTAGGCTAGAATGAAAAATGTGCACCACTTTGGGTCCCAAGGACCTGGAAGAATCAGGAGTGGGAAAACACTACTACTGTACAGTACGCACATTGTGCAACTTCCCCTGCTCTGGGTCCTATTGTTCATGGCTTGTCACATTGCATTGCGTTGAGTATAATGTGATTTTAGATCTCTGGCTGGGCTCAAACTGACATTGCTGACCCCTGTGTCGCCCAGCTTGTGGTGGATACTGTGATCTCTGCCAGCTCAAACACCAAATGAATCTCCCTTTGAGCTATTGCTGCCTCCACACACTGCATGACTTCTGGCATCTTCTGCTGTGTTTGCATGGTGGGGTGTAGACACACACACACACGCGCACACACACACACACACACACACACACACACACACACTGATGGAAGGACAGATACACACATGCAAACACACACACACTGTTTCAGTGGTACAATATAAGCTCAACAGTTGTTGTTTTTATAGAAGCAGTAGTATTGCACTGCTGGAATTGGTTAAACATATATTTTATTTGTATGTCTGCATAGTTCATGTGGCGTGGGTAGGTGGTGGAATATAAAACTGAAAGAAAAACGATTCTGACATTCAAGAGGATGTTTATTAAAATTGAGATTTGACCCCAATTATAGGAGACCAAACTGAGTTAGTTTGACCTCAATTTGTTGGTAATTAGGAAACACATTCAACGATTAAATGTCAGTTGTTTGATATTCTGCGAGATCACAGTATAATTAACTTCACTCACAACAGCCACGCTTATTGTTCTCCATTGTGTGACTGAGGGTTAAATTAATGCTCAAATCTATCCTAACACTCCTACAAAAAAAGGTGTAAAAACACTTGACCTTTGCAACAATTATTTGACCTGTTATTTATATGAATTTGTATTTATACTTTTTGTGAATACAAGTGAATGACAGATACATAAAGATGGATACAATGTGTCCATGTTTATCCTCGTCCTTTCCTTAACAAAGGCCTATCTACTGCTTGTTCCTGATGTAATGGCTATGTATTCTTAAATAAATTCAATCAATCATGAATAAAGATCAACGCCTGTAAATTGACTTAAGTATCTGTTAACGAAACGGGCACACAGCGAGATCCTTGAAGTAGAACAAAACTTGGTCGGAAATTCTGTCCCCCCCCCAATTATAGCAGTATCCTATGGTATCTCTTACTGCAGTTCCCCAGCAACTGACTGACAATGAATGACTTGCTTATCATCCTGTGTGTTTGAGCACCACTGCACATGACAGCTTGGGCAGTTATTAATATTCAGAGTCAAAATGATGCTCATCAGCTCATGCAGGATTTCGGCAGCTCATCAGCAACTATTGTGGTTCTGATTCTTTTACGTTGGGTCAGAGTTGTGTTTTAGTCGTTGGTGAAAGGTCTAGACTCAAATTACTTTTCAAAACGGATATTAACAAGATTGTGCTGACACAGCCACTGCACTTATTTGTAAGACAGCATCCTTTAAAAAAAATGGATTTCTGTATTTTATGCTTTCTTATAATAACAAATGGAGAAAACAGAGGATATCCGCACACTGCTCTTGATAGTATCACTTTAATAAGCTTTATATATCGGCCTCAATACCTTTTTTGTATTATGTAGACATAGCTCCACCCACATCCGTTCCTTGCGTCAAATGGGGTTGGAGTCAAAGGAAACTAAGTACTTCTTACCAAATATAACAATGTGCATTTCAGAAAGATTCGAATAAAGTGTGTACAAAGCTTTGACGAAGGCCTTGAGACTGACACATAAAGCTTATTTAAAGAGCAGCGATACTATCAAGAGCAGTGTGCGGGTCTCTTCTTTTTTCTCATATTATTCAACTGCTACCTTACACCTGCAAAAAAGATAGCTCAGAGGTGCAAGTGCCTTTTGAGTAAAAAAATGACACATAAAAAATAAGACGTACTGTTTATACAATTCCAGCAGGTGATTGCAACCTAAGTGTAGAGCATCAAGAGGATACTGTCGGCTAAAATTGGGGATATAGGCTACCTCTTATCCAGACTTAGACTATGTCTTATCCAGGATAATCTAGTTAATATGTCACACAGTTGGCCAAGAGTCCTGACTCTTCCTGCTACTAAATCATCGCCATGCAGKGAACTCCACTCTACACACTTGATCTATAACAGGGTCATATTCACAAGGCACCAAACAGAGGAAAACGTTCTGAAACAAGGAGGGACAACTTGAACTTGTCCAATGAGAAATGCTCGCTTTTGGTTTCAGTTGCAAAACGTTTTGCTACATTTTGCCAAACATGAGCTAATCTATCTGCAATAACCTGTAAAGAGATGAGTTTAAAGAAATCCTAGTCACCAAATAAAGTGGATTATGAAGATCCTCTTTGGGACTCTCAGTCTGTGAGGTCATCATATGGGTATCAAATTAAGGTTTATGGGGAGGTAATCAGGGCTCAGCCCAGCACTGACTTACCAACTCAATCCGCTTGTTTTTGTTACTGTACAGTACCTGGTGTTCTATGGCAGCGGTTCCCAAATATCCTTTATGTTGATGACCTTTTGCAGATCCAAATTAGCTTTCCACGTTGATTCAACAACATAATATATATATATTGTAATGAAACAGCAGGGAGCAGGTCTCGAACCCTAGACCTTCTAGCCCGAAGTCCGGCACGCTATCGATGGGCCGCAAAAGCATGCTCGAACGGAAGAGTCGATTTCCGCGCTTATAAACCCAGGGTCGTTACAATATATATATTGTTTTACAAAAGGATGTGGAAACACTGTCCCATACCTAATGTGCTATAAATTCAGCAAAAAAAGAAACGTCCTCTCACTGTCAACTGCGTTTATTTTCAGCAAAGATAACAAGATTCAACAACTGAGACATAAACTGAACAAGTTCCAAAGACATGTGGCTAACAGAAATGGAATAATGTGTCCCTGAACAAAGGGGGGGTCAAAATCAAAAGTAACAGTCAGTATCTGGTGTGGCCACCAGCTGCAATTTAAGTACTGCAGTGCATCTCCTCCTCATGTACTGCACCAGAATTTGCCCGTTCTTGCTGTGAGATGTTACCCCACTCTTCCACCAAGGCACCTGCAAGTTCCCGGACATTTCTGGGGGAATGGCCCTAGCCCTCACCCTCCGATCCAACAGGTCCCAGACGTGCTCAATGGGATTGAGATCCGGGCTCTTCGCTGGCCATGCGAGAATGCTGACATTCCTGTCTTGCAGGAAATCACGCCACAGAACGAGCAGTATGGCTGGTGGCATTGTCATGCTGGAGGTCTGTCAGGATGAGCCTGCAGGAAGGGTACCACATGAGGGAGGAGGATATCTTCCCTGTAACGCACAGCATTGAGATTCTGCAATGACAACAAGCTCAGTCCGATGATGCTGTGAGACACCGCCCCAGACCGAGACATGCACGCTGATCGCCTCCGCGACATGACGGACCCTCCACCTCCAAATCGATCCCGCTCCAGAGTACAGGCCTCGGTGTAACGCTCATTCCTTCAACACGAATCTGACCATCACCCCCGGTGAGACAAAACCATCAGTGATGAGCACTTTTGCCAGTCCTGTCTTGACCAGCGCGGTGGGGTTTTTGCCCATTGGTGACATTGTTGCCGGTGATGTCTGGTGAGGACCTGCCTTAAAACAGGCCTACAATCCCTCAGTCCAGCCTCTCTCAGACTATTGCGTACAGTCTGAGCACTGATGGAGGGATTGTGCGTTCCTGGTGTAACTCAGGCAATTGTTGTTGCCATCCTGTACCTGTCCCGCAGATGTGATTTTCGGATGTACCGAACCTGTGCAGCTGTTGTTACACGTGGTCTGCCACTGTGAGGACGATCATCTGTCCGCCTGTCTCCCTGTAGCGCTGTCTTAGGCGTCTCACAGTACGGACATTGCAATTTATTGCCCTGGACACATCTGCAGTCCTCATGCCTCCTTGCAGCATACCTAAGGCACGTTCACGCAGATGAGCAGGGACCCTGGACGTCTTTCTTTTGGTGTTTTTCAGAGTCAGTAGAAAGGCCTCTTTAGTGTCCTAAGTTTTCATAACTGTGACCTTAATTACCTACCGTCTGTAAGCTGTTTGTGTCTTAATGACCGTTCCACAGGTGCATGTTCATTAATTGTTTATGGTTCATTGAACAAGCATGGGAAACAGTGTTTAAAGCCTTTAACGAAAATCTGTCAAGTTATTTGGATTTTTACAAATTATCTTTGAAAGACAGTGTCCTGAAAAAGGGACGTTTCTTTTTTTGCTGAGTTTARAAAACTACTGTGCTTTTGCCAACTACTGTGCTATAGCCAAMTATTGTGCTGTAGCCACTTCCTGTATGTGTTGTAGCCAACTACTGTGCTGTAGCCACTTCCTGTATGTGCTGTAGCCAACTACTGTGGTGTAGCCACTTCCTGTGTGTGCTGTAGCCAAATACTGTGATGTAGCCACTTCCTGTATGTGCTGTAGCCAACTACTGTGTTGTAGCCACTTCCTGTATGTGCTGTAGCCAAATACTGTGATGTAGCCACTTCCTGTATGTGCTGTAGCACACTACTGTTCTTTACCCAACTACTGTGCTGCAACCAACTCCTCTATCACATGACAATGATTGAAGAGTTGGCAACAGCACACACAGTACCGGACCAGGTTAGGCAATAATAATCTATTTGCTGACAGTTGTTTTGATCATGATATTAGCTTTGAAGACAATCCGTGGGAGACGACCACAGCTAACTGGTTGACTAGCCATGCGGACAGTGTATGGAAATGAAAACAAATCCCACCACTCTCAGGGATAATCCAGAGACAGGGTCTCATCTAATCCAAATTGAGGTCAAAGGGGGGAATGGCGGCCATGTTTTATGGAGTAGTTCTACTCACTGCAAAGCTGCCTGTCTGCTCTGGTTATGTTAGCTAGCTAGGTGACAGCAGACGACTCATTTATCACTCTGCCTGGGTTACTGAAGTCACCAAAAATAATCCTTTGGTTGTGTTTTTTGAATGTCTCACGTAACATTAGATTTTTTTTCTTCTCCAAAGAACACAATAGAATTTTCATTAGTTTATGTTACTGTGGGCTATTTTCTGCCACATGCTCATCTGTGGAGCACATGGAATAGCAGTTATTCTTAGAAAAAGTGATATCTTGAATTAGAGCTCATTTCTTGAGCTCCAATTTACTTTTGTAATTTTTTTGGAAACCTCAGAATCTGGTCTTTTGGCACTCCGTTTCCCTGCCTCTGTGACATGACATGTCCTCTTAAAGTGGCTTATGACACAAATTATGTTTGTGACATCGAAATTCAAACAAAATATGTGTGTTAAGTAGACTTATTTAGGTAAGGTCCAGGACGGAGGCGGGCATGACTTAAAAAAATGGCAGAGATATTTCTAATTTACATTCATATGCTGTCAAAATGGCTGCCTCTGCGCTTCTAGTGTTAGACAGCAACTTTAGAGGCTGGAAGGAACTGATCTAACTGAACCTCTGTCCTAATATGGACACCGTATTCTAGAACTTTTTCCCTTAAACTTGTGCTTTGGGAGGCCATTATGCATCACAAGGACATCAAGGGTGAATGAGTAATCCTCAGGGCTCATCGACAAGCTGTCATAAAGCTACTGCAGTAACATGAATGGTTTTAAACCAATTATACTGCACTGTACCTGCTCCGACCTGCTGCATGAACAACACACCACATTGAAGTCAATTAAGACATCCGCTCTCAGGAGTCCTGTTCATTTAGGCACCAAATGGAAGAAAACCAGCTGGGTGTTATTTTAACCTTTATTTAACTAGSCAAGTCAGTGAAGAACAAAGTCTTACTTACAATGACAGCCTACCAGGGAACAGTGGGTGTTGTTCAGGGGCAGAACAGCTTTTTATCTTGTCAGCTCAGGGATTCGATCAAGCAACCTTTCRGTTACTGGCCCAACGCTCTAACCTCTAGGCTACCTGCCGCACCGTTATCCTACAGTGTGCCCTACTTAACATGACCAGTTTCACTCCGTTTTCAACACTGTCAGGTCATGTCTTTAATCTGATATTTAGACAGTCTTTATTACTCATCATCTATAAGATCTATGGATCTTCAAAGAACCTTATTATGAACCATAAGCAAACGTTTATATTGTATTTAATAATGAAAGGCTCAGTTTTAAATCTAGCGATTGTGTCATGACTATAATCAATTATTTTGATGATAATAAGAGTTTCATTCCAAAACGTATCCATTACATTTTTTGGGGGGTAAATTAGCTTCTATTGTTTAAAGAATTTATGAAACAGATTGGTGTGTTTTTTCACTATCTAATCATGTACTATATTTGTTTGGTATTGGTATTTGGGTATTTTATTAKGATCCCCATTAGCTGTTGCAAAAGCAGCTGCTACTTTTCCTGGGGTCTATCACTTGATGGTTTCATTCCAGAGAGACAGATAATCATGTATTTTTTTTGCTGACGCTATACACTGAATGTACAAAAAAATGTTTCCTGACTCTATACACTGAATGTACACATTTCTTTTTTTGCTGACGCTATACACTGAATGTACACATTTCTTTTTTTGCTGACGCTATACACTGAATGTACAAAAGCAATTGTTTGCTGACTCTATACACTGAATGTACACATTTCTTTTTTTTGCTGACGCTATATACTGAATGTACAAAAAAAGTTTGCTGACTCTAATACACTGAATGTAATGTTTTTTTTTGCTGACGCTATACACTGAATGTACAAATTTGTTTTTGCTAACACTATACACTGAATGTACAAATTTGTTTTTGCTAACACTATACACTGAATGTACATTGAATGTAAAAAAAAATTGCTAACGCTATATGCTACAGTAAGATATCTAGGTGAGGCAACCATATATCACAGTGAAAATATACAGTAGTCAAACATTCCATTCCAGCTAAACAATGGATATATAGCATTTTGCAAAACCTTATAACAATACATATCTCAAATCTATGAATGAAAAAACGGAGAAAAAAATCTGAGAACAGGTACTCATAATCCAATCATTGCTCGTGAAAAATGTGTGGATATAGCTTTTTAGAAATACACTCTTGAATTCCTTAAGGTAAKTATGATGTTTTCATTTTGAGCGTAATGTGATCACACGCTGAGTTGCTTCAATTGAACATCACTTTGAAATGGATCCCTGGAGTGAAAAACCTCTTTATATCCATTTATTCTAAGTAATGCTACTCATGAGCCTATAGTACTTTACATTGCACTTACTTCCCAGTGGGCAAAACTAGTTACAATGACATCCGGCTAAATGAAGTATTTTGTGACGTCACGGTCAGGTTGTGTAATGGTTGTAAGAGGACGCTTTTTTTTTTTGAGGTCTGAAAAATATAACAACATTAAAAAAAGTCCTTAAACCTGGTCTAAGATCTTTACCTGGTTGTAATATGGTTATATGGCAATAGTATAAGGAACTTGATGCGGTAGCAATCGGTTTGGCCAGAAGCCTATATTCCCCGCTTCCACAAGGTGTGAGATGGGTGCCTATTTCAGCACAAAGGAACGTGACATTCTGATGAGAATGTCTGTACAGCACAATGTGCATAGCCACTATGTGAGCAGCGATGCAGTCAACATGCACTGCAGTGAGTAGCCGGTAAGTCCCTCGAGCATGAGCTCACTGACCATAGGCTGTGAAGTCACAGAAGAAAGCGGTGAGTGTGTGTGTGTGTGTGTGCGAGAGAGAGAGATTTAGTTACATAGCCTGATTTGTAAAGTAACTTGATGCACTACAGCTTCGTCACTGCATAGTGGTATGATTACCACTAAATAAATCAGGGTATGGACTTGTGTAGACGAGAAGGTGACTCAGCTTTCAGCAGTTTGCCAATTAAAACAACTGAGTTTTTCTCTTATTGTCCACACACGTACGCACCCACCTTCACACCTACACACACGCACACGCACACACACACCGTAACATCAATCTTGGCCAAAGCAATTTGCTGACTTCATGAAAGCAGTTTAACGGTGCAGAAAAAGGGAACATCAATGCCCAGATTTGGAAGTCACCATTGATCTTTGTCCCACTAGGTGATGAACAAAGGTTCCACTGAAGCCCACACATCCTCACCTATGATTTATAACTGACTGGTGGCCATCTCGGGATCTGAAAGAGTGCGTTATTAATGGTTGTGGGAAGGTTGCGGCAAACCTGGGAGAGAATGGCCCGGAGGGGAAATAACGGCAGTCGACAGTTCACTGCTTAGTGAGGACCTGAAGGACTGAACTCTCCTTCTAATACACTGATGGGTTATGGCTCTGAACTGTCCTTCTAAACTCTACATGCACAGAGGGTTAGGGATCTGAACTGTTCCTTCTAATACACTGATGGGTTTGGCTCTGAACTGTCCTTCTAATTTATACACAGAGGGTTAGGGATCTGAAACAGGGGGGGGGGCTGATGTCCTTCTAATTTATACACAGAGGGTTAGGGATCTGAACTGTCCTTCTAATTTAGTACACGAGGGTTAGGGATCTGAACTGTCCTTCTAATTTAGTACACTCGAGGGTAGGGATCTGAACTGTCCTTCTAATTTAGTACACAGAGGGTTAGGGATTTGAACTTGTCCTTCTAATTAAGTAACACAGAGGGTTAGGGATCTGAACTGTCCTTCTAATCTTAGTACACAGAGGGTTAGGGATCTAGAACGTGTCCTTCTAATCTAATACACAGAGGGTTAGGGATCTGAACTGTCCTTCTAACTATAC
This sequence comes from Salvelinus sp. IW2-2015, assembly GCF_002910315.2. Taxonomy (NCBI): domain Eukaryota; kingdom Metazoa; phylum Chordata; class Actinopteri; order Salmoniformes; family Salmonidae; genus Salvelinus; species Salvelinus sp. IW2-2015. Next base: position 5,912,879 of record NC_036873.1, read on the forward strand.
ACAGAGGGTTAGGGATCTGAACTGTCCTTCTAATTTAGTACACAGAGGGTTAGGGATCTGAACTGTCCTTCTAATCTAATACACAGAGGGTTAGGGTTCTGAACTGTCCTTCTAATCTAATACACATTGGGGTTATGTCTCTTCTATTAACTGTCCTTCTAACACAATGGGGGGTATGGCTCTGAACTGTGAACTGTCCTTATAACCATATGAGAGGAAGGATAAATAAGGCATTGATCCAAAGTCAATGCCAATTGTCCTCTTAAAGCCTGATTGTTGCATCGATCAGCGCTGATTGAGGGTCAGTGCTCTCTACTGAGTCAGAGCTCTCCCCATCTCAACCAGTAAACCTGGAGCCAGTAAGACAGAGTTCTGCACCAGTTAATTTGGCCACATACAGTATCAGAAATGGCTTTTTAACCTTTTAACACTACAACCAGAACTATACCGTTCATAAAGTGGGTTTGGAAAGCTGGGTGTGAGATCTTAGAAGTTGAAGGGGAAGGTGATTTGAAATTCCCCTGTTGTCACTCTCTCTGTGGTTAAAGGCCTTCAGTACAGTGTAAACATTCTGAATGAAAACCCTTATCTGGAATGCTCTTATCTGCATTCCATTTGCTGATCAATGAGTCGTGGCCTAAAGATATCTTGAACTATGTATGGTTCCTATTGTCATATAGTACGGATTAGGGCAACTCTACAGCTTGGTCTACCTTCTAGCATGCCGTAGTGCTGGTGTGATGGACTGGGTTCAAAGACAGGTATCCTGCTCACCACAAGACTGTCTAAGCCAGCTGCGCTAAAGCCTGGGCATTCGGGAAGCTAAAGCAGGTCACCGAATCATCTCTGTTACTTTGGCACTACCACCCAAATGAAGACAAAGKCTGTTCCTTGGCTGTCAAAGCCCTGCCCTGTGCCCACTCCTCTCCTGGTCCCCTCTCTCTGTGTGCCAGCCAGGTAGCTAGGGTACTGGGACACCGTGCCTATTGAACAGGACGTCCTGGAAGTGTTTCAGTCAAGGGATTAGCAGACTTTCTCTCTCTCAGCTTTAACTCTTAAGCCTCTGGAGGAAAGGAGGCTGTTTCTGCATGATGATGATAATGGTGATGGTAATGATGATGATGATGATAATGATGATGATGGGGATAATGGTGATGGTGACGATGGTGATGCTCGGTCCACTGGCCACCTACTTTGACCATCTGACAGCAGATCAACAGGAAGACAAATTACCCAGTGATACCCATAAGTCCATCTGGCCCAGCCAAGATGAGCAACATAATCACAGGCTAATAATGTCTAAAATGTATGCCAAACAAAAAACATTGATTTCAAAGTTTAACAAACAATACAACTATATGCACCAGGACTACTTTTAACAATTTACACTGAACATTTTACAAAAACACTTTTACAGGAAGAACTGTGCAGATGCAAAGTTTGGTAACAGAATTTCGGTAAAATCTCCCTCCGTTTTTTTACGTGTCCACGTTTTCTAAAAACTCTGTTAAATATCTGCTCCAAATTAAGATTCAACAATGTCTGGAGAAAGAATGGGGTGTCAGCTATGACATGATACCTTAAGTTTGAAAAAATGGTTATTGAACTACAGTGAGTGAAGTGGATTTACACCCGGTAACAGAATTATGGTAACGGAATTACATCATGGGTCCCTGATCTGTGCTACACAGAAATGCATAATTATGTATATGCATGTCATTCTCTTCATGGTCTTGTATCCTCAATAGGTGCACAAAGATATGCAATATCCTCCTTTGTATAATTGGGTATTATTCTACACACTGGATATTATATAATGAGCGCTTACCCCAAACAAGACAACATTTGRTTGGTCCGGACCAGACCAAATCTGAACCAATCATAAACATCTATCTTTCACAAKTTTGTACATCAAAGTTCAGCACAGTAGAGTTTATTAGAATACAGTAGAGTACCGCACAGCACAGAACTTTAGAGTAAGTTCAGTACAGTAGAGTTCACTGCAGTGGAATACAGTAGAGTATAGTGTACTCTACTATAGTGTGCTCTACTGTGTGCTGTACTGAACTGGACTCTACTGTACAGTAATGTACTATACTGAATTATACATTCTTTACTTTACTCTATTGTGCTGTACTGTGATGTACTGTACAAATTTGTGAACCCAACTGTGGTTTGTGATTACTCTGATTTCCCATTGTAGCCAATCAATTGCAGAATTGTCACGTTTTAATCACTTACAAATTCATAAACAAAATTGATATCAATAAAACCATTATACCTAATTGGTAGGTCTATCTTTACTTGTTACTTCTGTGAACTTTCATTATCCTCCCTCATGAGGGAGAGATATTTGAAAATATCTTAAAGATATGTGGGTTTTTGGTAACGGAATTTCAAGGCACGAGGCAACGTTTCTTAAACTTACAGAAGGCAGAAACATTTCTCCACAACTAAATATACTGTAAGTGTTGATATTAGTAGGCAGGTGCCTTTACTTCAACAGTATCGTGTTTTGATGTATTTATAATATCTTTTGCGAAGATTTGTTTTCTAAAATCCCGTTTCCATCTGTTTGCCCTGAAATCAAAGCCTTTGCTTATTCCCCCAAAATTCTGGATGGAAAATGTTTGAAAGATTTATATATGCCTTCACATGTTGGTGGTCATGGGTCCTTCTACATGGAAATTACCAACAGCCCTTCAGCAAAAAGGCCAATGGCAATGAAAGAAGCAATACCCAAATGCATGTGACGCTGTCCTAATATGAAAACCGCATAAAAACCGATGTTAATGATAATAATGCCAATATCTATGTTAAACATGTTAATGCACCGACTATTCTATTGGATATTATGAAACACTGTTTGTTTACTGGCATAAAGAAAGATCCTTATACAATATATTTAGAAGTAACAAATCAGTGTATCACAATTCTGGGCTCTGTCACAAGTGACTCGGAAGCGTATGGGGTTATCGTAAGAGCTCACTCTAACTAGAGAGCGCAACTTTGTGTGTCTTGAGATGTCATCTTAACGTAAATCACCCATTTCTAGGAAGCAATTGTTATAAAACATTAACATCAGCTGCATAAGWGGCCTTGAGTCAAGAAAAAAGGGCTAAATTGCCACAAGAGAACCTAAATAAACGTTAGTACAATAACGTGAATTATGGATTTCCCTTGGGAACGAGCCACTGGGATAAAGAAGTACCAACTATTTTCACAGATGTATTTGGAAGGCAGTTAAGATTCCGTGGATCCACAGAAACTGACAGACTGTTGGCAGTTGACTGCTCTTATTGGCAGTAAGCAGTGGAGAGCTGTGGTCACTGCACACACACACACACACACACACACAAAATGGTTCTATATAATGCTAAATAAGGCTTATTTGGCTCGTAACCATAGTGGAACCCTTTTTGATGCAATATAGAACCGTTTTAAAGGTTCTACAAGGAACCATGCTCATAAGGTTCTAAATGAATGTGTACGATGCTATAAAGACCCATTTCCTGAGGTTCCATAAAGAACCTTTTTATGGTTCTTTACAGAATCTTTATGGAGAATGGTTTTATAAAGAACCTTTCTCAATCTCAAAGGTTCTTTGTATGCTGAACAAAATTATMAATGCAACAATTTCAACGATTTTACTGAGTTATAAGGAAATCAGTCAATTGAAATAAATGAATGATGCCCTAATCTATGGATTTCACATGACTGGGCAGGGGTTCAACCATGGGTGTGCCTGGGAGGGCATAGACCCACCCACTGGGGAGCCAGGCCCAGACAATCAGAATTAGTTTTTCCCCAACAAAAGTGGCTATATTACAGATGGAAATACTCCTCAGCACCCATTTTAGAGAAATACGTTTTCTGGAAAATTTTGGGGATCTTTTATTTCAGCTCATGAAAGATGGGACCAGCACTTTACATGCTACCATAAAAAAATTCTAATATGTAGGACAGACACTTCAGAACAATTTTCCCTTTTATTTATTTTTTGGGGGACTATGTTGTTCCATGTAGGGAATATGTTATTCCATGCATTTGTATGGGCTAATAGCAGTAAGGCCAAATTAAATTTATCAAATATTTGTTTTAATATTTTTATCATACTTCAAGAATTCTTAAAATTAGGAATAAAATAGAATTACAATTATCATTGTTTCTTCTTAAAACAACTCCATGTAGCTTAGTATAAATAGTCATAGAAATACTTAACTTAAATACTTAATAAGATGAAGCTCCGATAAAATAGCTGATATGCGTTTCTCTAAATTGCAATGGACAACCTTTGGTAGGTAGACTACAGTACAGCAAAGCCAAGTCAGCCTATGCTCATGGTTCTCACAGGGTAAGTGGAATGATAGGCTACAATGACTTTGCTCATGATCATGCACGCCGCAAATGACTTATAGTAAGTTCCTTGAATTTTCTATTGCGGTTCCATTTCGTTATATAGATAGACACTTGTGGTTTCTAGCTAACGTGACACCAATCAAAACAGTGGATCGTGTAGTGAAGCAAAACTTTGGTTTTATCTTGGGGCGACAGGGGGGAGCAATTTTTCAATTTATAAAATATTCATATATATATTTATTTTAACACAGACTAGCTAAAAAATAAGTGAAAATTGACAAATTATCCAATGTATAATTGTCTGGTACAAAAACACACATTTGCATTCCCTATTATAATTTGCATCATGGCCCAAGYGGACACAAGGCAGTCGCGAAGAGGAATATCTTTGCAGCTGTTTCTGATTAATTAACAATGCCATGCTGGTGGGTGGTAACATTCAAATAATACCCAACCCTGAAACAAAATTTCGGCTGAAAATAATTTGCATGTCATGTCATAGGACAATACTCTGCATTTACACGGATTTGCATGAAGTGGGCAGTTTGGATGTGTCACTTTAAGCCCAAATATATCATACTTTGACTAAAATGATGACTTATTGACTTAAATCGTGCAAAATTATGGGTAAGCTCTTGCCATCGTCTTTCAGCTCGAAAAAGTGGATTTCTACTGGTGTGGGCGTTTATGTATACGGTGGTCAGATTAGGACAGCATCACGTCCTTGGAAGTTGTTTACGTCCTAATATGGACACCATATTAACGTTACTTCTAGGATTCCACTGTGATTGGTGCTAACTATTATTTTCCATGATAGCATCTAAATTATTGCAAAGTTTATTAAGATATTCAAATAAAATGTTATTTGATCGAAATCTACAGGAGCCCCTGATGAGAGTAACGCAAAATGGCAAAATCTCAAGCCTTCAGCAGCCAATGAAGACGACCAGTTAAACATTTTCAATTATCAGAGATTTAGATTGAACAACAGCTATGTCCGGTGTAGATGGCACCAGTGAAATGACAGTGATCGGAAAATGTAAAATAAACATTTTCTTTGATGTAAACGCCTAGATTCTAGTCCGTAGCTCTTTTTTTTTTTCCACAAGCACAGTCTCTCTCAGACACATGAAATATTCTCTTCCCTCAATCCATTTATTTTACACTTCATGTCAGATAGAAGAGTGTCAAACCAATTTGATCAAACATATGCCCCGATTTAGAAACGTATCAGGTGAGGGGCGTCAGATGTGCAAGACGCAGCAATGATAGTGAGACTCACACACATTGAGAGTGTTCCGTAACGTTCCTTTTGCACTTGAAAACCCTTTCAGATAATTCACACTGTGCCATGGAGTTTCCAAAGGCATCGAAGGATTCAGATAGACATGGAATAGCACTGCTACAAATTGGGTTCTTCGTGTTATACTTGGAACGTCACATTGCAGAGTTTAAACCTTAGCATATAGTACCTTTTGATACCCTGTCTCACATGGTCAAATAAGATAAGGGAAGGATTTTGGGTGATAAAAATTCCAGTTACACTCCACTCACAGGTAGATGTTTCMTGAATTCAGAACGTGTGTGCGTGGGTAGACACTGCATAAACAGACGTGGCATTGGCGTGGTATTTGAAATATGACAACTAGTTMAAACAGAAAAATTCAAACACCCATCATTGAGCCGTGTGACTCATTCCAACTGAAATATACCCATAACATTCCATTCATTAGTTTCATCCATCATTAGCCTTATTATATCATTAACAAATTCGGCACATATGTGTCAGGGACTTTCGGTCGCATTAAAAACTGCTCATGGTATTATTATATTATCTCATTACCCAAAATGAATTTGGTGCCCAAGGCAAAAGGACACATTTACAATTAATTAAGCATGGGAGGTTTTCAGTGTCGGGCACCATATGGCCTGTGCCAGTTAACTGTCCTTTCGCTAGGGATTATTACAGTTTGGCTAATGGCGTCAGGCATTGGTTATTGAATGGATAAAAACCCTCAAGCCTTCCTGATACTACCGTACGTGTCGTAACGAATGGGGTCCTAGGCATTCTAGCCCTCAGATATACCTGACAAATTAAATACATGTGTGGTTAAAGCTTTTGAGGTGGCAGGTAGCCTAGTGGTCAGAGCGTTGGGCCAGTAACTGAAAGGTTGCTAGACCGAATCCCTGAGCTGACAAGGTGAAAATCTGTCATTCTACCCATGAACAAGGCAGTTAACCAACTGTTCCTAGGCCGTCATTGTAAATAAGAATTTGTTCTTAACTGACTTGCCTAGTTAAATCAAGGTTAAATATACTTTTTTAAAGCTTAGTAATGAGCAATATGCAGTCAGTTATTAGATTCAGACATATAGTACCGTGTCGGACACCACTTTGCCTATCAGCTAAACACAAGAAGAAGTGGCTCCAGTGGGCATACGATCAACAACACTGGACAATTGAATCCAAGCAGCATGAATCCATGGCCCCATCCTGCCTTGTGTCAACGATACAGGCTGGTGGTGTAATCGTGTGGGGAATGTTTTTCTGTCACAAATAAGGTCCCTTGATACCAATTGAGCAACATTTGAACGCCACACGTTATAGAACCCATACTCCGAAGAATTCAGGCTGTTCTGGGGGCAAAGGGGGGTTCGACCAAATACTAGATGTGTGTAGCTAACAAACTGGCCACTGAGAGTACCTACATTTGTAAAGATGGGTGGATGGATGGATGAATAGATGACGTAATTTCTGGATGGCTTGATGGATGGAAGGATCTTCAGGACATATTTGTGTCTCATGCCACATTTTAATTCAGTCATAAACACTTGCAGATAATGACATAAGAAGAGCTGTTGCAGGTACACACAATCACAAACATGAAATGAAACTAGCTCTAGTCGCATGCAGCTTCACTTTAAACTAACTGAATAATTCCAGTTYAAATGTGACATCTGGAACTCAACCCACCTTATTAATTTAAATTCAGCACTCGGCATTAGCTAAAACRACACAATATCTATCAGATGAATCTACCATATGTTTTCTGCCATGGTTTTATTTATATATTATAYCTAATAAATTGTGTTTACTGAAACAAATCATGGTCCATAAATCTGATCTATATCAATCATCATTCTGCTGTACATATTAGTTCCCTTAATCAGTATGCTTGTACACACATGTGCGAATACACAGAAACACAAGCACATGCATACACGTACACAGGGCCGGATTAAGAAATCATAGGCCCCTGGCTTTCCTGTTTAAATAGCCCCACCCGTATATATATATATATATGTATGTATATGTTTATACACTACCATTCAAAAGTTTGGGGTCACTTCGAAATGTCCTTTTTTTTTTAAGAAAAACACTTTTTTTTGTCCATTAAAATGACATCAAATTGATCAGAAATACAGTGTAGACATTGTTAATTTTGTAAATGATTAAATTATTTTGTAAACTATTGTAGCTGGAAACGGCAGATTTTTTATGGAATATATACATAGGCGTACAGAAGCCCATTATCAGCAACCATCCCTCCTGTGTTCCAATGGCACATTGTGTTAGCTAATCCATGTTTATCATTTTGAAAGGCTAATTGATCATTAGAAAACCCTTTTGCAATTATATTAGCCCAGCTGAAAACTGTTGTTCTGATTAAAGAGGCAATAAAACTGTCCTTCTTTAGACTAGTTGAGTATCTGGAGCATCAGCATTTATGGGTTCGATTACAGGCTCAAAATGGCCAGAAACAAAGCACTTTCTTCTGAAACTCATCAGTCTATTCTTGTTTCTGAGAAATTAAGAATATTCCATGCAAAAAATTGCCAAGAAACTGAAGATCTCGTACAACGCTGTGTACAATTTGATTTCCAAATTGTACGTTTTTCCCACGATTGTATTTTGAAATCTGCAAAAGGCAAACCTACAACCACAACCAAACATAGAAGTAGAATCCATAGATGGCAGTTCCCATTCAAATCAGGACCTGCAGCCATTGCTAGAGTACTCATGAGATTAAGAGTCAAATTGCTAGGGAAAGAGGTTCCAAAACCCTTCTATGGATTATATGTCTATAGCCACAACGCAACGAGCTGTATATTTGGCGCACATGCTGCCCAAACTGCGCCCTTCCTGAATGTAGGCATACCGGTATTTGCCAAAATAAAGGAAACACTTGAGCAAATTAGGGATACAAAGTATATGTKATGGTGTGGGGTACATTTTCMTTTTCTGGCAGCTCCTGGTGGCCTAACACCCTTTTATGTTGGTTTTTCCTCTATAGTGGCAGTTACCTGTTGAGAGCGGGCTTCTGTGGTTGGATAAAAAAATATATAATAATAAAAAAAATATATATGTTGGCCTCTTGGGCCCCCTTATAGGCTTGGGCCCAGCCCTTGACTCACACAACTAAACATTCCCATGTATTTATTACGTTTTTTTAAAAACAATAATTATTTATTAATCAGTTACCCAATGAAGACAGTGTCCCCCTCCCCCCATCTGTCGACATTGTCTACAGGCTGTCTACACTCATTGAGAGCGGGCTCCTGAGTCTTCCTGTGGTTGGCGGTCGCAGTAACAAAAGTACAAAATATGTGTTTCCTTATTTATTTTTTATTATAATTTTTTGCTGCCTCTTGGCACACACACACATTGCACACGCACACACACATACATTTAGCTGTGTCCTTTGTTTTGGTCACAGTCACTGCATGTGTGCCCTCTAAGGCATTGTAATCTGACCAAACTAAATKAATCTCCTGTCCAAAGACTGAGACCTCTGGCTTTAGGGGAGTGTTGAGCTGCATCCCAAAACAGCTCCGTGGACTTCAAGCTGCAGGCCAGCTTTACCCAGACAGGCAGGGAGTCCGATAGCTAGGCAGACAGTCAGACAGAAAGGCAGGAAGGTGATATATACCTTCGGGTCAGAGAGTTATGAAACATTAGACAGACACACAGACTGGCAACCGGGCAGGCATACAGACAGGCAGGCTGGAAGGTAGAGAAGCAGACAGACAGACTGAAAGGGTGGTCAGATAGTTCTAAAAAATTAGAGAAGGAGCAGCTTTAATCCAGCCATCTGGTCTGTTCTACCTGCAGTGGGACTCCACAGTGACTCATACATCACGCCTCCTCCCAGGCTGTGTCACAGTAAAGAGACCACAGTGTCTCTCCTGGACAGCAGGTATTGTGACTGCTCCACTGCAGTCTAATCAGCTAATGGCTAAGTTTTAACAGGGGAGTCCACTGCAGTACAGAGGCGAAGATAAGAAACTCTGGCTAACATGTTTGATCTTGAAGACAAAGACACTCATTTTGTAAGTCTCATTTTGGGGTTTGAGGAGAGACAGTGAAATAGAGATCTCTCCTGAAAGACAGCTCTGCGCTGGTGTCTTCTGGTATGGCAAGGTAGCGTTGCTCTACTGTTTGAGAAATGGGTGTGATTCGTGACGGTGACTCAGCGTTCGTGTGTGTGTGTGTGTGTGTGTGTGCGTGTGTTCTGGACTGTCTTGTGGGCTTCTTGTTCCGGTTCCAGCAGTAACACATGGAACACAGGCAGAACCCAGGCAGAGGAAGGCTGAGACACAACGGGGAGAAGAATCCATCTGCTAGATCCGACTCATCACAATGGGAGTGGATCTGAGATCCAGCCAACCCGCTGTGGCTTCAGGCCTCAGGACATCTCGGCTCCAATCAGCATTACCCATTCCAATCATGGATTCATGGGCAGTGAGGTGCAATAGGAGAGGAGTTTCTGACATGTAAATAAGGACATGGCACATCAAACGTATTTATTTACCCGCTATGTGCTTATTGTTTAAAAGCCCACCTGGCTTTCACCTTATGTCACGGTGAAGAAAGAGCTATACAGATCTCATTGCCACATGTAGCTCCTCACGTGGGGACAAAACGGGAACGTTAATGATTCCCCGGTCAGACGCTAGTCACAAAGAGCAGACTACGAGACTAGATGTGTCACAAATGGCACCCTAATCCTTACGTAGTGCACTACTTTGGACCAAAGTGCTAAAGGGTATAGATGGGGTGCCACTTGGGACGCACCGACGAGACTGTATGATTAACGGTCAGCAGTCATTTTCACGAGGTAGTCATCTATCACCTGGTTACCTTGTGGCTGTGAGTGTGTTCTGAGGTTCTTTTGTGCGCTCTGATTATGACTTGGACCCATGTGTGGACACACATGCACCAGCGCAAACATGCACAAACACATACGCACACACACATACTGTATGTATAAAAGCAGTCGCACACGACATTGGCTTACCAAATGATGAATAAATGAACGTTTCATCAAACCCCCAAAAAGGGCTGTTCAAACTGTGAATGCGCTGCCTTTCACTGACAAACAACATGATCCACCATGTCCTCTCTTCTGTGTTCAATKGCAATTCACATGTCATTTTCCTGATGTTACTAAGAAAGACATAACTGAGTGCATGGCGATGGGCAATTAAATATACATCTAAGGCAGACATCAATGACTCATGACAGCACGCAATATCAAAAAGGAATCCGATTTTCTTAGCTGGTAGGCCCTTAGACATCTGTTGCAAAATTCAAGATTTAACAGTGTGAGGTGTGCGTCTACTAGACGGCATGACAGCGCAATGGTGTCTTTTCCTAGAATGCATTAATATGTATCAAAAACATGAAAGATATCCAGTACAGTAGATACAATTTCCCTACCCTGTAGATTGAGCCCGTTGTKTCTGTCTGCCTGCCTGACTGTCTGTCTGTATGCCTGTATGCCTGTCTGTCTGCCGGTGTGCCTGTCTGTCTGCCTGCTTAACGTTATTAACACAGGTGTGAACAAGGCCTAACAGATCAATGCAAAGTGTGTCAATTCAAGCCTTACTTCTCCGTCTTCATTTGGGRCCACTGCAGCCTTTCATTAGGAAGTAAATAGCACATTGATCCCAGACAAAGTCTCAGAACAACAGAATGGTAATGAATGAGGGGATTGAGGAAGAGGAAACGCCGTGATTGGAGAGGAGAAAAGAAAYGAAGAGAGTAATGGAGCTGTACTTGTCCAGACTGTCAGATCACTGATGGGGGCTTTCTGGTGACTCTGCATCTCAATATAGAGTATATAYATCAGCAACGGCTAGTTCGGCACAGAGAGAAGGACCATGTATGTTACAGGAGATTCAGTAGGTCAGCACTCCTGCATTGTACCAGACCCTAAGGGGGACTGAACCCAACATCATACTGGGACTAGTACTTGTTGCAGTGCAACAGGACCCTATCATACTGGTTTCAGAAAACCTGGAGTTTATCAACTGGAGTTTCTCTAGACCATTCATGTGATGGTTGTATGTCGCCCTGATTTACAGCCCTGATGACCAGCAACTAGCGTTCCATAGTGAGTTATTTATGTTAGACTGTATGAGACTCTTTGTTGTACTTCATTACATTGATCCTTGTAGAGACTGTGAGTTGGTTTTCATATTATTGTTGTGTAGAGAGGAATGGAGAGGAGAGGAGAAGAGAGGAGAGGAGAAGAAGGAGATTAAAAGGAGCATATATTTACTCAGTCACACAAGGACAGGGTAAGGACAGTAGTTAGTGAGTGAAATCATGCTAAGATTACTACATTACAGAAGATGGACTGGGAAAATGTGTTGTTTTCTCACAACATACACCCACAGATTTGGACATACACAAGCGCACTAACCACATAACGCCCCCCATGCATGCGTGGCATTTGGTGGTGTCTGATTTTTGGAGTAGCGGTAACCTTTTGGCAGACAGAGCGGTCTTCTGGTCAGGCTCCGTAAACGGGCACATGAAAACATGGCTCACCCGGGATACGTTATCAGAGTCGGTACAGCCACCTGGTTTCTTCACACATCGCACCGACAGAAACAAGCATCTCGCTGGTAAGAAGAAGGGCGGGGGTGTATGCCTTATGATTAACGAGTCGTGGTGTGATCATAACAACATACAGGAACTCAAGTCCTTTTGTTCACCTGACCTAGAATTCCTTACAATAAAATGCCGACCGCATTATCTACCAAGAGAATTCTCTTCGATTATATGTTTTATACTCTATGTAAACTGGAAACCACATATCCTGAGGCTGCATTTATTGTAGCTGGGGATTTTAACAAAGCTAATCTGAAAAACAAGGCCCCCCAAATTTCAACCTCAGGAGGCTGAAGAAATTCGGCTTGTCACCAAAAGCACTCACAAACTTCTACAGATGCACAATCGAGAGCATCCTGTCGGGCTGTATCACTGCCTGGTACGGCAACTGCTCCGCCCACAACCATAAGGCTCTCCAGAGGGTAGTGAGGTCTGAACAACGCATCACCGGGGGCAAACTACCTGCCCTCCAGGACACCTACACCACCCGATGTCACATGAAGGCCAAAAAGATAATCAAGGACAACAACCACCCGAGCCACTGCCTGTTCACCCCGCTATCATCCAGAAGGCGAGGTCAGTACAGGTGCATCAAAGCTGGGATGAGAGACTGAAAATCAACTTCTATCTCAAGGCCATCAGACTGTTAAACAGCCATCATTAACATTGAGTGGTTGGTGCCAACATACTGACTCAAATCTCTAGCCACTTTAATAATAAAAAATGGAATGTAATAAATGTGTCACTAGTCACTTTGAACATTGCCACTTTATATAATGTTTACATACCCTACACTCATCTCATATGTATATACTGTACTCTGTACCATCTACTGCATCTTGCCTATGCCGCACGGCCATYGTTCATCCATATGTTTATATGTACATACTCTTATTCATTCCTTTACACTTGTGGGTAAAAGGCAGTTGTTGTGAAATTGTTAGATTACGTGTTAGATATTACTGCACGGTCGGAACTAGAAGCACAAGCATTTCGCTACACTCGCATTAACATCTGCTAACCATGTGTATGTGACCAATAAAATTTGATTTGATTTGACATGAAGCATTTCTAGACTCACAAACAGTAATGTTCAGCAAGGGGGGCGATAGCAGAGATTTTTCTGTAGTTGTCTTTCCATTTGAGGTATGCAAAGGGGAATAACTTTGAAAACCTTATCACTACTGTAAGCTAAATTAAAAGAAAACCAACTGCATATTTAAATAATAGTTAGGCCTACATCAAATCAAATTTATTTATACAGCCCTTCTTACATCAGCTGATAGCTCAAAGTGCTGTACAGAAACCCAGCCTAAAACCCCAAACAGCAAGCAATGCAGGTGTAGAAGCACTTTCATTACATGTAATGAAAGTTTAGGTTTAGGTTTGATTTACATTACTTTATTTTGTGTCTGCCAGCAGGCTGCAGGTTACTGCACTAGCAGCTCGCTAGCTAGCTGGCTAAAAACAGCAAGCATTTGAAATAATATGATTATTTTGCCCCGGTAAATATTCGTATAGTTTACTCACCAGTGTAACCTACAACTTTATCCCAATTTGATATGCTGCTTCAATATCAGCTAAAAACAGAATGTTATCTTATCACGGAAAAGGGCTCATGGCCACCAGCCGTTTTACTGTGTAGCAGTAATTATTACTTCTCAACAAAATATCTTGTTAGGGGGATTCTAATAAGATTCCAATAAGTCTACAATGTTGTTTGGTTTGTTGCTTGAACAGTCGCTGAGATTATATTTGGTTATCAATGCAGAATAGGCTACTCTGATGCATAGCCTATAGATCAGATCAACCAAGCGACRACACTACCCCCAAGGATCCGCCAAGGAATGATACGGCGAGTCTGAATTTTCAGGTAGCACAAAAGTATGTTGAATGCCGGAGCGTATTACAAGGAGCCGCCCCTTTTGTGACGAAAAGCGCCAAGGCAACATTGCGCTCCGTACCTACTGTCCCTGTAGAGTGTGTAGACTCCTTCGCCTAAGCTGCCATTACATTGCTAACCCACAGCTTTTATCACAACACTATGAACAAGTGTCAAGCTGGTGCGCCGTCAACGCACCGCGGGGAAAAACCCAACAGTGTGATGGTCTTTTCAACAGGACATCACACTGTGAGCAAATCATTTGGAGTAATTGCAGTCACATGCTCCGGTGGGCCCTGGGGATATAACCGTCACAAATACATTCCGACGGATCAGTCGAGAAAATAAATAAGCTTCAACGGTAAGCATTTGTACTCAGTCGTGATTGAATGAGGATCCGCAGAGCCCATACTGTACATGTTGATACACACACGTGCGCACGTGTRCATACAAGCACGCACGCATGCACACACACGTAYWGAGACGTCATTGAAAATAAATGCTCTTTCTTCRATTATTCCATTTGTTTACTTCCTGATTTAGCTGCCTTTTAATTATAATTGAGCCCAACCCTGACACACACACACACACCAAGTTCACCAACTAAGGGAATTTAAACAAGTTGGCTTCAATACATCCCCAGGGCCTCAATACGATACGAATGGTGAACAACTCCAGTCCTCAAGGGCTGCAGTGTCGGCTTGTTTTTGCTCTTGCCGGTTATTGACTGATTCAGACCTGGGCAAAAGCTTGTGTGCACTCTGTGCAATCAGTGACATTAACAAATCAATTAAGTGCCTGAGGGAAGAGACAATCAACAGGACAGATGCCCCTCAAGGCCTGGAGTTGTGGATTTCCTGTCTTAGGACATGCCATGTTTAAATTTCAAACAAAGCTTTTTTTCTTCAGACAATGAGATAAGAATGCCTTTTCTGAAGCATGTATCTCTCGTGTTGCTTTAGGGCAATTCCCCGGTGACGAGTGCTGCGGAGACAAAGATTTCTAACTTTAAAATGTTTGTCAAACAAAAGCCAATGATTGCAAAGACAGACAAACCATACAACTCTATGCACAGTGATTACCTTGAACAATTTCCACAAAACTTTTTACAAAACCACATTTACTTACATTTAGAACTGTTTACATTTATTTACATTTAGAACTGTCAGATGCAAAGTTTGGTAACAGAATGACGGTGTCTGCGGTTTATGCCGTCATTCTGTTAAGGTAACATAGCACTGCATTTTCTTATTAATGTGTTTTGTAAGATGTTCAGTGGAAATTGCCCTTTATCAAACTTCTCGCATAGATAAACCGGTACATGCTGTTTTCCTGCTTCTCATCCTTACAGACCTGACTGTAAGGAGCGCTAGGAGTGCAGTGCCCTTACCACCACTCCACATCGCTGAACATACCGCCGGAGTCCCTACGGAAATGTCACGGAGAGAAAAGTGAGGAGGCGCATCACACATCAACTGGAAGAAATCGATATGGCCCTGGCATGTCCTCCCTACGGGGGGCCCTGAGGTTCCGCCTAGGTTACACACATAGCAACCTTCCACCGCTAAATAGAGATCGTCAAGGATTCAGTTTCAACGCAACAAACTGTCAACTATGTTGTACGTAGGTGAACTTTAGACCCCGTAGCAACACTCACTATCCATAAGTAGATAATGAACTGTGGCAGACTGGTTTATCTCTGGATGTATATGGTGAGGAATATGTACGGAGATGTGCAGAAGAAGAATTAGTAACACTGTGTAAGAGTAAGTACATTAGTAACTAACCGATTAAATGATAGCTGTTGATATTGCTTTTATCCAGCTAACAAGACATGGTCCAAGAATGTAAACGGGAACTTATCTTCTGTTCCCCTTGTGCCTGAGAAGAACATACTCAGGAAAAAAAAAATTATGGCCCATGGGACGCTTGTAAAAAAAACACAGTGTGTTCCGCAAACATTCTAGAAATTATCACACTTTTGCCTATTGACTCAACCAGCTGGGATAGTCCAATCAAAATACAAATAACATGATGTGCCACTTACCTTGACTGTAGTCAAGTAACGAAGACGTATCTTTCTAATAAGTAAGGTAAACATATATCCAAAAACTCTCTGTGAATAAACTACATACTGTAGGTAAGTGGAAAATCCTGCTAATTTCTATTTCGAGTGGACTRTCCCTTAAAACCTACTCGGTTTGCGCAACTTGCACCACCAACAACACATGGTCAGATATACAAGCTAAAATTCTCAAGTGTAATACTGCAGCATTAAATCATGTCAGATCCCATCTAGCATGAGTGATACGTGGAAAGCAATGGTCATTGTTCATTCCAGGTCTCTCTTGAAAAATATGTTTTTTTAAGTCTCAACTAGACTAACCTGGTTAAATAAAAGGTTGAATATAAATTTTTTGGGGGGACTGTCCCTTTAACCCACTTAGCTAGCCTTAGCTCGACCCAACAACAACATGCATACAGAGCGAGATACAAGGCTCAAGTAATATAGCGTTATTAAATCATATCATATCCCACCCAGTAGGAGCAATAAGTGGTGGGTCCGGGTCATATAGTTATAATTCTATCAATCATCACCCCCAGATCTAAAATGGCATGTTCCACCCACGTTGTGAGCATTTATGCCGTTGTATTCATCCGAGACACACTGAAATCCTTAGCACATGGMGCACAAACTCAAATTTCCTGCACCCCCTGATGCATTCTCCTCAAGAGAATCCCCTTTGTTTTTGATACAGAGGAAGAGATGTGTGTTAAATGAGGAGGTAAGGTAAAAAAAAAAAAAAGATATACAATATTGCCACCCCTAGCCGCAGGAAATAATTTAAAAGGGCACATTTTGGAATGACCACGTGCAGACTTCTCAATGGATGTGTCACATCAAGCTGTGTTGAATTTGCTGAGCTATGTATCGTGTGGTTTGATGTATGGTGTAACAGCCTCATGGAACTCTCAAGTTAGATGTTCTTAAACTCCAGTTCCAGGTTATTCTCAGCTACTTAATATAATACATGTAAATAAAACATTATTAAAATAGGGTCAAGAATGATCAATAAGGGGGTCTTCTTAACGGTTTTACAGATAAGCTGTGTGCAACACAGGCTACAGTGTGTTCAGTTGAATCAGGTGTGTTAGTGCTGGGCTGGAACAAAAGCCTGCACACACTAAGACCGGAGTTACCCACCTACACAACGGACCAAAGTGTTTCAGTGATGCTTTGTAGTTGGATGGGAACTTTAAAGTAGTTTTATCCCCTTGTTTTGTCCTCTCTCACATTGAAATCGACAACCCCTCACTTTCTTTCTCTCTCGTTCTTCTTTTCCTGTTTTCAGTCTAAGTCTTAATTTATACTTCCCATCAAACCAAAGACTACAACTCCTCTATTGGAGTCTTTTTTAGTGAAATACCAGAGTAATGACTTTCACAGGACAGCTACTCAAAGGACCATGCATGGCTGTACTTGCTCCATAATTCCGAGCTTGAGAAAGTTAGTGAAAAGAGAGAACTGATTGGCTAAGTCAGCATTACATGGCTATTTAGACTCTGAGATTTTGAGGTATCTTACATGACCCTGTCATTCATTACAATCCCATGAGGCCTTTTGCTAATCAGGTCAAGCAATTCCTCTTTAATCTGTGTTGTTAGCAAACACAGTCCGGATTGAGCACGCCTGCACACACACACAGCTCTACCATAGACCATGACATTAGTAGATGGTGGGGTTGGCGGTGGTTACAGGACATTAATGAATGCCTCAACCAGATTCCCGACGGCAGACAGGTTGGGAGACTCCAGATTTTGTGTCAAGGAGATTGGTGCAGCGTGGCTCAATTTCAAGTTTCCTGGTCTCGCCTTCTCTCTCTCTCTCTCTCGGCCCATTAACCTTCTGTTTCTTCCTCTCGCACTCCCTCCCTCCTCTTTGCTTGTCTTCTCTCTGGATCCACCATCTCCTTAGCCTTCTGAATCCAGGAGTCTGGCTGTCTGCTCTTTAAATAAAGCTGACCTCAGTTCAGACGCTGGAGCTGCTACTGTCTAACTCTGCAGAGGAACTGAAGGAGCTCAGTTTACACACACAAAGATGTGTTAATAGTATATGTGTGTGGGTGTTTATAGTGTGCGCGTGGGTGTTTATAGTGTGTGTGTGGGTGTTTATAGTGTGTGTGTGTGTGTGTGTGTGTGTGTGTGTGTGTGTGGCAAATTGACTTTCTTGAGAGCACAAGTACATATTTACATATTCACTCCCTCACTTGTGGTTAGGCGGAGGCATGTGGTCCCCTATTACACACACACACACACACACACACACAAATTAACACATATAACCACAAACACACACAGCAACAACAAATCTACTTGTCTCTGACAACGCATTAAAATGCAGACACTGTCAAACTTTCAACAATGCACCATTACAAATTATACAGTGAGGCTGCTTATAATTTGCATTCTAAATTGCCTAACGGGAGATTCAAACCAACAAGCATTTTACAAATGGCTTTCCTAACAGGGGAATAGATGGATCAGGTACTGTAGTGGATGCAAATTATGCATGAAACAAAACACAGAGAGACAATGGGGAGGGAGAAACAAGCAAATGTCAATGTTGAAATGTTAATGGCATGTTAAGCTCTGCTGGGGAATGTGTTCAGCTCAGAAATGCAACAATCAATGTGCCTTCAGCACAGAGGAATGCATCGCGTACTCACACACACACACAGAGAGATACATGCAAAATATGTTAAAGGAAGGCCAAGAAGATCATAAAGGACTTCAGTCACCTGAGCCACAGACTGTTCACTTGGCTACTGTCTGATGGAGACCGAGAGACCAGAACACAGCTTCTATTACCAGGCCATCAGACTGTTGAACAGCCATTACTAGGAGTCTACCAGGTGATGCCCACTCACTCACACAAAATACAAGCTATCACACACACACACACACACACACACACACAGCCAACACTGCTGTCTCATTTTATAGAGACATTAGATTTACATTTCACACTATGTATTTAAATACTGTATTTTCAATACAAATATTTMTTCTACTGTACATTGCATTTTAGTTACATTGCTTATACACACTGCATATGTATTTATATACTGGACTCTTGACATAGCTCACTCTAAGAAGGAATTACATTTTTGAATGAATGAATATAATTACATTTTCCGTGTCAAATCGCCAATTGGCAATCCATCCCTTATGGGATTAATTGACACATAAACAAAGATTACAATAATTCCCTGTGGTAATTAAATKATAATTTAATCTGCATTGCTCATTGCATGAAGAGTGATTTTTTTTTAAAATCAATACATAATAGTAAATAAGGTTATCCAAACATTACATCCCATAGGCAGTACAATAATATACATACATACACACTGTATATATACACATACATACATATATACATATACAGATAAATAAATATAGAAAAAAAGAAACAGAAGGTATTTGAACCCAGTCTGGCACAAAGAGAAGATTCTTATGGGAGACAAGCCTATACACAATCTTTATACACACGTGCCATTTACCACATAGAAGCTGAATATTTTTACAATTTAATTATAGGTAGTCCTTTTTCTTTTATTCCAGGCTTTATCTAAATATTCCGCAAACGGAAATACACAATGAACAAAATAACATTTCAGTTTATCCTCATCGCTCAGCCACATAATGCCATGTCAAGGATTATCTGGTGTGCTTTCTGGAATAAGTCGTGGTAGAAAGGGCAATAGAGGATCAAATGAGTTTCATTCTCTATTTCCTCGAGGTCACAATAGTTACATAGTCTTTCCTCTTCCATTTCACCACAATACCTGTTTCAATACGCAGAGGAAATATCCCTGATCTGACCTGTTTCAGTACGCAGAGGCAATATCCCTGATCTTACCTGTTTCAATACGCAGACGAAATAGCCCTGATTTTACCTGTTTCAGTACGCAGAGGAAATACCTGATCTACCTTTTCAATACGCAGAGGCAATATCCCTGATCTTACCTGTTTCAATACACAGAGGCAATATCTCTGATCTTACCTGTTCAATACGCAGAGGCAAATCCATGCCCTTACCTGTTTCAATACGCAGAGGCAATATCTCTGATCTTACCTGTTTCAATACGCAGAGGCAATATCCCTGATCTAACTGTGCACATAGCAAACTCTTGCTTTTAGGTAGGTTATACATAATATATCTCTCACACACAAATTCACCCTTCATCAAACAAAATATCCTCAATTTGGGTTTATGATTAATCTCCTCCACCCATTTTCTTTCATTATTGCATCAACAGTTGTTTAAGTCTCAATTAATTTGGTTTTCGTCCAGATGTTCACAGTCAGACTGTTGAAAAAGGTCAGATATTTCAGTTGCCCGGGCTTCCCCTATGGATAGATCCCACTGAAAAACTTTACTAGCTATTCTGGCAGTTGGCATATCTAACAGTCTATTCCAAAGTCTCACCATACATGCCTTCCATCTCACCTCACAGGGTTCCCAGTCCATGTCCCCAGTTATTGCAAGTATAGGTGCAAACGTGTGGACACCTAAAAAGTAACGTACAGCTCTGTTATGGACATGTTCATTTAAAAAAGACCTCTTAGCACCCCACACTCCTGCTGAATAGTCCAGAACAGGACACGCATGTCTGATACAGTTTGGAATACGTAACATAACCAATATCTTTCAGTGTTTTTGTTTTYCCTATAACTCCCCCAAGAGCTCTACTTCCTGAGTCAGCCAGGACAGATGTTCCGTATAGAAAGGTCATATGTTCATCAATAAAAAATCAAAATATTTATACTTGCTAGTAAACTCAAGAAAAACACTGCTCGTAGTACCTGGTTTCTAAAAGTCATTTTCTGTGTTTTTGTCTGGTTGATCAAGAGTCTCCATCTTTCACACCAATTGACTGCACATAATAACATGTTCTGCAGGTCTTGTTCAGTTTCTGCCATCAAAATAATATCATCAGCATACAAAAATATACTTAGCACTTCATCATCATATCTCACTCCAATATTTAACTGTTTCATTTCTTTTGGCAAATCATTTCTAAACACAGAAAACACACCGCACGACACAATTCATGCACGACACAATGACAGCTATCGTTGGGTAGACAGTTGAGAATACATGTGCGCAGGTGTAGCACATGGGGATGTGTGAAACTTACTCGTCGGCCTTAAGTGTCCCCACTTCCCCGAACTCCAATCTGTGTACATCTGGCCCTTCTTTGGACACTGTGTTAACTAACCTCCAAACGAGCTTCAATGCCATACAACACTCCTTCCGTGCCCTCCAACTGCTCTTAAACTCTAGTAAAACCAAATGCATGCTTTTCAACCGTTCGCTGCCCGCACCCGCCAGCCCGACTAGCATCACTACTCTGGACGGTTCTGACCTAGAATATGTGGACAACTACAAATACCTAGGTGTCTGGCTAGACTGTAAACTCTCCTTCCAGACTCATATTAAACATCTCCAATCCAAAATCAAATCTAGAATCGTTTTTCTATTTCGCAACAAAGCCTCCTTCACTCACGCCGCCAAACTTACCATAGTAAAACGGACTATTCTACTGATCCTCATCTTCGGCAATGTCATCTACGAAATAGCTTCCAATACTCTACTCAGCAAACTTGATGCAGTCTATCACAGTGCCATCTGTTTTGTTACCAAAGCCCCTTATCACCCACCACTGCGACCTGTATGCTCTAGTCGGCTGGCTCTCGCTACATATTCGTCGCCAGACCCACTGGTACCCACTGGTTCTATAAGTCTATGCTAGGTAAAGCTCCACCTTATCTCAGCTCACTGGTCTCGATAACAACACCCACCCGTAGCATGCGCTCCAGCAGGTATATCTCACTGGTCATCCCCAAAGCCAACACCTCCTTTGGCCACCTTTCCTTCCAGTTCTCTGCTGCCAGTRACTGGAACGAATTGCAAAAATCGCTGAAGCTGGAAACTTATATTTCCCTCACTAACTTTAAACATCAGCTATCTGAGCAGCTAACCGATCGCTGCAGCTGTACAAAGTCCATCTGTAAATAGCCCACCCAATCTAACTACCTCATCCCCATATTGTTTTTATTTACTTTTCTGCTCTTTTGCACACCAGTATCTCTACTTGCACAGCACCATCTGCTCATTTATCACTTCAGTGTTAATCTGCTAAATTGWAATTAYTTCGCTACTATGGCCTATTTATTGCCTACCTCCCCACGCCATTTGCACACACTGTTTATATACATTCTTTTTTTCTCTATTGTGTTATTGACTGTACGCTTGTTTATTCCATGTGTAACTCTGTGTTGTTGTTTGTGTCACACTGCTTTGCTTTATCTTGGCCAGGTCGCAGTTGTAAATGAGAACTTGTTCTTMACTAGCTTACCTGGTTAAATAAAGGTGAAATAAATCAAATAAAACTTGTGCCAGCGAGTAGTTAGCTTTTCGCGTGGCGCCGACTGGTAAGATGCTTCAGGAGGTTTGCCACGTGCGCTAGCACGAGTTTGCGGCAGGTATGGGCCGAGTCGGGAGGAAGTGGTACTCGCAAGCGTGACGTCCTTTACACAGGACATAGGCCCACACATACACACAAACCAAGTGACTCACCCCTTGTTGGATAGACAGGCGAGAAAACGCATGCACGCAGGTGTGCATGCGCCCACATACACACACTCACGCACACCCACGTGTGCACACACACAGTCAGTCAACCCTTGTTGGACAGACAGGTGAGAAGCAAGCAGCGACTCGCCCTCACACACTATTGTACTTGTCTGCAAAACACAGCAGAGGATGTTGGTGGTTGCTGTGTTGAGGGAATGTATGAATTATTTCTGTAGGTCATTCTATAAAACAGTGAATCTACACCCCATGACTGCTTTCTGTTTGTACAGATTGTGTGGCCCAGGTCAGAAACCTGCTGTGTCTTTTTCAGTCAATGCATCTTACTGTGGGTCATTCAACAATGACGATGTGTGATGAAMATGGAATTTTCCCTTTTCCATGGCCTGAGCATGACCTGAAGAACGCATCCCTCAAGGCATTGAAATGCGCAAGTCTTGTGTGGCCCCGTTGGTAGAGCAYGGTGCTTACAATGTCAGTTTGTTTCCCGCTGGGGCCACCTGCTAAATGGTGTATATTATATTATGTTATGTGTGACATTAAAACATTTCAGACACTTTTGGGGACGCAGTCAATATAAACTGGGAATCAATGTAAACTACAGTCACTATAAACGTATTGTAAAACATGCTGAACCCCATGAATATCTATGTGGGAAACCCATGGCTGTATATATCCTAAAGTAATTATGTAGTGATTATAGGTACTTTTCAGATAAGGTCAATGTTCATAACAGGAGAACACCACCCACAGAGTCACTTGTTGTGACAAAACATGCTGAATCACTGGGTGCGTTTACATGCACACTAATGATTCGATATTAAACTGATTATGGCAGAGTATGAAAATAGTCATGTAAACACCTTACTCTGCTTGCCTTAATCGGCGTAATGTCATAATCGAAGTAAGCATACGCCGGTCAAAACACCTGGTTTTCTGAGCATTCTTTTTCAAATTGCATCTCAATGCAAGAGGTGTCACTGTAGTCCCTGGTTCAAATCCAGGCTGCATCACATCTGGCTGTGATTGGGAGTCCCATAGGGCGACGCACAATTGGCCCAGCGTCGTCCAGGTTTGGCCGGGTTAGGCCGCCATGTTAAATACGAATTTGTTCTTAACTGACTTGCCTAGTTAAATGAAAATAAAGTGAATTATTAGGAGATGTAAACAGCTTAATCAGCATTCCAGTGGTGTGTTTGATCTGTGCATGTACCAGCACCAGGTAGGGCAAGCCTCCCATATGTCTGAGTGAAGTGAGTTTGGAAAACCTGAAAGTGTGCATCTTAGTTTTAGTTTTCACATGCAAACTTCATGCCCTAACTCAGAATCGAATAGTCTTCCTGAAAATAACACGGTCACCGTCTCCACCTCTAACTGACCACACTACCCCAGTGACGCACAACAGAAACCGCGTTGACTCTGTGGTTTGACCCGTAGAATGAGACCACTGGCGAGAGAGAGAAAGTGGAGGGAGAGCTAACTTGTCAGAAAGCGAACTAGGAAATAACATGTCACCCAGGCTCAAAAAAAAAACAATCCTCTCACTGCAGACGTGTCAATACTTTCACATTCAAGTGTCGCTGGGAGCGTTGAATAGCCGCTGTCAAATCAATTGCTCGTCATACAGCCGTCCCCAGAAGTCATACAAAATTGTAAGATGAAGAAAAAAAAACACTTAGCAGAAAGTGTCACCAGTATCATGACAGGCTCTTTGATTGTGAGTCACAGCTGACGTTTAAAACCGACTGCATTCACAGCAGACCTGGGTTCAAATGCTATTCAAAATAACTGTAAATATCTGTTCTTGACCGAGTTTGCCTGTCTTAAATGGACCAATAGAATAGTCCCACAACTGTAATCCTCGCCTAGAACTGCAGGCAGGCTAAAGCAAACGTATAAACGATTTTGACGATTTCAAATAGTGTTTGAACCCAGGTCTGATCCAGACAATTTGGCATTCAGGGGAGGTGGTTAATTACATTTCCAAGGTGTTACTCACCACCCCTCAAGGTGCTTGTTCAGCGAAACACAGGCGAAAAGAGACTTTAAAGCAGACCCTGAGGGTTTTAACGGTACACCACACTACAACTAAAGGGTGATACTGTGTCGCACGTGTTTTCCACAGGGTGATGAATGAGTTAGTGTATTTGTAGCAGTTTTGATAGAAAGTACATTTCCGTTTCAACAGACATTTTTAAAAGGCCCTCCAAATACAGATGTCATTGGGATGCTCTTTGTGCAAGCTAGGATTTGATACCCAAGGCTGGCCTTCACCTGTCCTCAAATACCAAATACCATCAAATGTGATATGGGGTCGAAGCAGTTTGATACTTTCATTTCATTTGAGTCATTTAGCAGACCCTCTTATCCAGAGCGATTTACAGGAGCAATTAAGGTGACTAGCCTTGCTTAAGGGCACATCAACATATTTACTATCTCATAGCAGCTTATAGCTCGTTTTAGCAAAGAGGAGCGCGCTAAAGGTGTTCTTGTGTGTTCTACACTCCAGCTGCCTATTTTGCCGGGGCTGTGACTGGATTGTCATACTACATACTGTTTACTGAATACTACTTTAGTACTGTACTTACAGTACTAAAAATAATATGAGGATTCTGTGAAAAAGGTATTCTGGAGTTGCCTATTTGGTCAGGGCTTTGACTGAATTATCATCAATGTACTACAGTATGTACACTGAACAAAAATATAAATGCAACATTTAAAGTGTTGGTCCCATGTTTCATGAGCTGAAATAAAAGATCCCAGAAATGTTCCATACGCAGAAAAAGCTTATTTCTCTCAAATTCTGTGCACAAATTAGTTTACACTATTATTAAGCATTTATCCTTTGACAAGATAATCCATCCACCTGACATGTGTGGCATATCAAGAAGCTGATTAAACAGCATCATCATTATACAGGAGCACCTTGTGCTGGGGAYAATAAAAGGCCACTCTAAAATGTGCAGTTTTGCCACACAACACAATGCCACAGATGTCTCAAGTTTTAAGGGGCATGCAATTAGCATGCTAACTGTACGTCTATCCGGCCTCACAATCGCAGAATATGTGTATGGCGTTGTGTGGGAGAGCGGTTTGCTGATGTCAACGTTGTGAACAGAGTGCCCCATGGTGGTGGTGGGGTTATGGTCCGGGCAGGTATAAGCTATGGACAATGAACACAACTGTATTTTATCGATTTCGACTTGAATGCACAGAGATACCGTGACGAGATCCTGAGGCCCATTGTCGTGTTATTCATCCGCTTCATTACCTCATGTTTTAGCATAATAATGCAGAGCCCCATGTCGCAAGGATCTGTACACAATTCCTGGAAGCTGAAAATGTCCCAGTTCTGCCATGGCCTGCATACTCACCAGACATGTCACCCATTGAGCATGTTTGGGATGCTCTGGATCAACATGTACGATAGCGTGTTCCAGTTCCCGCCTCACAGTTATTGAAGAGGAGTGGGACAACATTCCACAGGCCACAACCAACAGCCTGATCAACTGACTGGTTTTCTGATCCACGCCCCTATTTTTCTTTTAAGGTATCTGTGACCAACAGATGCATATCTGTATTCCCATTCAAGTGAAATCCATAGATTAGGGCCTAATGAATTTCTTTCAATTACTACACGCTTCAGCACTCGGCAGTCCCGTTCTGTGAGCTTGTGTGGCCTACCACTTTGTGGCTGAGTTGTTGTTGCTCCTAGACGTTTCCCCTTCAAAACAACAACACTTACAGTTGACCGAGGCAGCTCTAGTAGGGCAGACATTTGACGAACTGACTTTAGAAAGGTGGCATCCTGTGACGATGTCACGTTAAATGTCACTGAGCTCTCCAGTAAGGCCATTCTACAGCAAATGTTTGTCTATGGAGATTGCATGTCTGTGTGCTCAATTTTATACACCTGTCAGCAACGGTGTGGCTGAAATAGCTGAATCCACTAATTTGAAGGGGTGTCCACATACTTTTGCATATAAAGTGTATGAGGCTTTGACCAGGGAGAGAGAGCAGGAACAGAATGAGGTGCTGGACTGACAGGGCTGGAGGCTGGCCATCTGTTCATCCACAGAGCAGCAGGCACAACAGAGACTGCCACTGGAGAGGAAGAGCACACCAGGGAAAACCCACAGCTCAGCCCATAGGGTTTCCATATATAACCTTCTACCACACTGGCCCAGATTCATTGAACATGAATACAAACAATCTCATATATATATCTCGGTATATTTCTCAAATGTGTCAATATGAGTGCACCCTGAGATAAACTTCAATACGTGCAAAGCAAGTGACGTTGTTATGTTCTAGAACGGGTTAGTTGGCGCTGATGACTCATCTAAAAAGAGCAAAGATAACTCTCTACGATACTGTAACAGTAGTCATATCATGACCCATAACCCATAGCTCCTAACACTGTGCTGTGCAGCTGGTAAAACAGCATCGGCCCAATCATGTCTTCATCCTAAATGCCTTTTGACGATTTCTTTTGTTCCACACGCTCTCATCTACCACATGGACGATTCACGGCGTCCTAGCCCATCAAAAACTGCTGCAGAAGGCAACCAGCTGGTGGAGTGGAAAGGTCTCAGAGGGAGAGCAGCCTCCTGCAGTTTCAGGAKTTCATAATTAACGCACCCCGTGCCAGTTTTCCTCCAACACCGCCAGAGTAAAAGACTTGAAAGCTTTGAAAAGTCAGAGAGTAGATCAAAGCTGTGGAGGCACTTAGACAGAAAGACACCGACTTTTCATACACCACTCAACACATGTCACCAATTAGACATGGGCTGGAATCACTCCATCACTCCTTCACAACAAAACAGATAAGGTGGCTTCGTCACACAATGCCACCCTATAGTAGTGCATGAATTGGGAATAGGGTACAATTTGGGACGCAGAAGGTAAATGGGGAGGATGTCGTGAATGTTTCGGTTTGACACCAGATTCGGTCACAATGAGTGGAGTCGATTGGGTTTGCCCCAAGCATAAGGTGGACAGCAAAAGTGTAGGTGGAAGGAAGGAAGGAAGGAAGGAAGGAAGGAAGGAAGGAAGGAAGGAAGGAAGGAATTAGCAACATTAAAGATGATCTATTATATTGACAAGATAGTTGAGTGACCGCTCTATCAATGGAAATACATGTCCTCAAATATGGAAGGCAGGCAGAAGGAGGCGAGATCAGGTGGTACCATTCTAGCCAAAGAGAAGGCATAAACATCAGTCACAACTCCGATATGAAGTAGTCTAATTGATCAAATAAGCCTCACATAGCAAATTAGCAATTACATTTTTTGTTTACCAAATTTGACACTCTCTTTGACCTGCCGTTTCCAAAAACTCACATCCTAGTCTTATTTTCATGGACAGATTTCAGGTAGATTAAACCCTCTCGCTTTAACTCTTCCTCTCTGTATACCTGGGCAAGGAGAAGTAGTGTGGGTTGTGATGTGATTGAGCCACTCTGGTGAAGAAGAAATCACTCAGGCTGAAAGGTAGAGAGATGCATCAGTGTAGAGATCCACATGGGGTGAGGAATGGATTTCCTTCATGTGTTTGGATGAATATTTGGATCAGAGGAAGACTTGATGGGGAGCAATTCTAACGCTAGTGTCGGCTATTACTGCCACTGAGCTAATCGCCCTTGACAAATTCTCCCACTGCAGAGCAGTCAGCATCAACTGCTACGAAAGGAAAACTTTAAGGGTGATTTTGAGAACCTGTCTCCGCCACCATTATAACAGTCATCAGTGCTGACGAGGCTCAGACCAAACAGACAGGGAACGTCTCTGAACCATCTGTTGCCAGACAGTCAACGTCAAGCCAGCATCCTCAACTTCCTTTTGTCCTTTCTTTTTTCACTGAAATCCCAATATGCTTTTGTTAGCTGTTTCTGTATATCGTAACTGGCATATTGCTTCATTTGTATCGCTGATGTTTTGGATTCTCTCCTCAGAGAAGTTATTCTACTTTCTGTTTACATCCTGGTTACACAGGACGTGACTCTCTCTCCACAAACCAGGAGACAGTGGAATCGTATTTCCGCTATGTCGATGGTTACAGTAAATCACCACCACGACAGGAGATTAATGACAGTGATCAGGTTGATAAAGCATCGTGCAGATAGTAGGGAAGCTCTGTCTCCATTCTCTCTGGTTATACTCTTCCTGTATAATCAAGGAGAGGAAGAGAGGCTGCCTGACGTCTGATGAATGACCAGGGGGAAATATTAGTCTTATCTCTGAATTCTCTCAACAGGAATCATGATAAATATTGACAAGAGGAGGAGAGGGGAGGGGATATTTACAGTAACCTTCAGAAAGTATTCACACCCCTTGACCTTTTTCACATTTTGTTGTGTTACAAAGTGGGATTAAAATGGATTTAATTGTATTTTTTGTCAACGATCTACACAAAATACTAATGTCAAAGTGGAAGAAAAACTAACATTTCAAAAACATGTATGGAAAATAAAACACTAATTCTGTAAATCTTGTATATCGGTGAATCAATACGTTAGAATCACAATTGGCAGAGATTACAGCTTTGCACACCTGGATTGTACAATATTTGCCCATTGTTCTTTTAACAATTMTTCAAGCTCTGTCATGTTGGTGGTTGATCGTTGCTAAACAGCCGTTTTCAAGTGCTGCCGTAGATTTTCAAGACGATTTAAGTCAAAACTGCAACTAGGCCGCTCAAGAACATTCAATGCCTTCTTGGTAAGCAAATGTAGTGTATATTTGCCCTTGTGCTTTATGTAATTGTCCTGCTGAAAGGTTTATTTGTCTCCCAGTGTCTGCTGGAAAGCAGACTGAAACAAGTTTTCTTCTAGAACTTTGCCTGTGCTTGCTCTATTCCATTTATTTGTATCCATCCACCTGATAGGTGTGGCATATCAAGAAACGGATTAAACAGCATGATCATTACACAGGTGCACCTTGTGATGTGGACAATATTTTTTTGTTCCAAAACACAATACCACAGATGTCTCAAGTTTTGAGGGAGAGTGCAATTGGCATGTTGACTGCAGGAATGTCCACCAGAGCTGTTGCCAGAGAATTTAATGTTCATTTTTCTACCGTAAGCCACCTCCAACGTTGTTTTACAGAACTTGGCAGTACGTCCAACCGGCCTCACAGTCTCAACGTCAACAGTGAAGAGGCGACTCAGGGATAATGGCCTTCTAGGCAGAGTTGCAAATAAAAATAAAAGATTAAGATGGGCAAAAGAACACAGACCCTGAAAAGAGGAACTCTGCCTAGAAGGCCAGCATCCCGAAGTCGCCTCTTCACTGTTGACGTTGAGACTGGTGTTTGAGGGTACTGTTTAATGAAGCTGCCAGTTGAGGACTTGGGAGGTGCCTGTTTCTCAAACTAGATACTCTAATGTACTTGTCCTCTTGCTCAGTTGTGCACCGGGGCCTCCCATTCCTCTTTCCATTCTGGTAGAGCCAGTTTGCGCTGTTCTGTGAAGGGAGTAGTACACAGCGTTGTACGAGATCTTCAGTTTCTTACAATTTCTTGCATGGAATAGCCTTCATTTCTCAGAACAAGAATAGACTGATGAGTTCCAGAAGAAAGGTCTTTGTTTCTGGCCATTTTGAGCCTTTAATTGAACCCACAAAAATGCTAATGCTCCAGATACTCAACTAGTCTAAAGAAGGCCCGTTTTATTGCTTCTTTAATTAGCACAACAGTTTTCAGCTGTGCTAACATAATTGCAAAAGGGTTTTCTAATGATCAATTAGCCTTTCAAAATGATACACGTGGATTAGCTATCACAACGTGCCATTGGAACACAGGAGTGATGGTTGCTGATAATTAGCCTCTGTACGCCTATGTAGATATTCCATTAAAAATCTGCCGTTTCCAGCTACAATAGTCATTTACAACATTAACAATGTCTACACTGTATTTCTGATCAATCTGATGTTATTTGTATGGACAAAAAATTAGCTTTTCTTTCAAAAACAAGGACATTTCGTAGTGACCCCAAACTTTTGAACGGTAGTGTACGTAATCAGACCCTTTGCTATGAGACTTGAAATTGAGCTCAGGTGTATCCTGTTTCCATTGATCACCCTTGAGATGTTTCTACAACTAGATTGGAGACCACCTGTGGTAAAGTCAATTGATTGGACATGATTTGGAAAGGCATACACCTATCTATAGTAGGTCCAGCAGTTGTCAGTGCATGTCAGAGCAAAAACCAAGCCATGAGGTCGAAGGAATTGTCCGTAGAGCTCCGAGACAGGATTGTGTCGAGGCACAGATCTAGGGAAGGGTATCCAAAACATTTCTGCAGCATTGAAGGTCCCCAAGAACACAGTGGCCTCCATCATTCTTAAATGGAAGAAGTTTGGATCCACTAAGACTCTTCCTAGAGTTAGCCGCCCAGCCAAACTGAGCAATCGGGGGTGAAGGGCCTTGGTCAGGGAGATGACAGAGCTCTAGAGTTCCTCTGTGGATATGGGAGAACCTTCCAGAAGGACAACCATCTCTGCAGCACTCCACCAATCCGGCCTTTATTGTAGAGTTTCCAGACGGAAGCAACTTCACAGTAAAAGGCACATGACAGCACGCATGGAGTTTCCCAAAAGGCACCTAAAGACTCTCAGACCATGAGAAACAAGATTCTCTGGTCTGGTGAAACCAAGATTGAACTCTTTGGCCTGAATGCCAAAGTGTCATGTCTGGAGGAAACCTGGAACCATCCCTACGGTGAAGCATGGTGGTGGCAGCATCATGCTGTGGGGGTGTTTTTCAGTGGCAGGGAATGGGAGACTAGTCAGGATTGAGGCAAAGATGAACAGAACAAAGTACCGAGAGGTCATTGATGAAAACCTGCTCCAGAGCACTCATGACCTATGACTGGGGCGAAGGTTCACCTTTCCACAGGTCAACAACCCTAAGCACACAGCAGAAACAATGCACCTGTGGCTTCGGGACAAGTCTCTGAATGTCCTTGAGTGGCCCAGCCAGAGCCCGGACTTGAACCCAATCGAACATCTCTAAAGAGACTTGAAAATAGCTGTGTAGCAGCGCTCCCCCATTCAAGCTGACAGAGTTGGAGAGGATCTGCAGAGAAGAATGGGAGAAACTCCCCAAATCAGGTTTGCCAAGCTTGTAGCGTCATACCCAAGAAGACTTGAGGCTGTAATTGCTGCCAAAGGTGCTTCAACAAAATACTGAGCAAAGTGTCTSAATGCTTATGTAAATGTGATATTTCAGTTTTTTTTTAAATATATATTATCAAAATTGTCTGAACCTGTTTTTGCTTTCTCATAATGGGGTATTGTGTGTACATTGATGATGGAAAAAAACGATTTAATACATTTTAGAATAAGGCTGTACCCTAACAAAATGTGGAACAGTCAAGGGGTCTGAATAATTTCCGAAGGCAGTGTATTAATAACTTGGTCGGAGTCTCAATTTACCTTGGAGATTTAAATAATAGATTATACAAGGTGCAAATTGGAAATGTAGTTGTACATCAGCAGTCACTCAATTAGCCCATGTCAACAAACAGTTTTATAATTGCAACAAATCTGCTTTAAAAGTGCTACATTTTCTCTACGCCMCATGGCAGAATTGCAGGAAATTAACATTAAAACTCTCTGTCACGAGTAACATCAAAAGCATCCACCATCAAAACCATTCACTTCGACTACTTTGGTATTATGAATCCACCTCCTTGGAAAATAAGAATATTAACAGAATTTTCTGGATGTTGTTGCTAAATATTTAAAAATGAACTTGACATCAAACTTATCAGTTGGGGTTTCCCTAACCGTAATTATGAGAAGTGGTCCTCTTTGCCCCGTAGAGATGCTACCTATTTTTTTATTTTTTATTTCATGCTGGGTAAGTCATGAAAACGCAACAGTGAAAGATCACTGCTGAGAGTTAAATAAGCAGATTCTACTTCCCTAGCCGTCTGAGGGTGGTGTGCCAGAGCTTTRAAGAAGAGGAAGTGGGAGAAGACCAGGGGAGGTAGGATCCAGTGCAATGGAAAGGTGGTGCCAGCAATATTTTTACGAATGTCCTTACAAAGTAGGAATGAGCCCATTACACTTCATAGCAGATTGAGGGTAGAGATTTTTTTGCTTATCTCTGCAGCTAACCTGGATTTCAGTATGCTAATTTATATATCGAGATCTTTTTATTTTATTTAACCTTTATTTAACTAGGCAGGTCAGTTAAGAACAAATTATTACTTACAATGACGGCCTACCCTKGCCAAACCCTAACCCGGACGACGCTGGGCCAATTGTGCGCCGCTCTTACACACAGAGTGATATGAATGAATGTCACGCTGACTCCTGGTGTAGTTGARTGACGATAACGTGGTAGAGTTAAAAGTAAAAAGTATAATTACTTGTTGAAACATAACTTGTGTTAATAAAATATAATTGTATTAACGCTTCATGCTATGGAGGGAGATGTTAAAGATACGTGTTCTGATTGACCCATCTGTATTTATTCAGATCAATGATGTGTGACTAACACATTTTTGACTAAAATGTCAGACAGAACCTTATAGTCCCAAGGTGTCGACATGTCATACTCTTTTTGGCCAGACAGCATCAGATACATGGGTACACAGTACTAAGACAGCGGGGGCGCTGTTTCTCTCACTCGGATGCGTTCTACGTTGAGATGGATGAGTCTTGCTGTCGGTGTGTGTCTTGGGAAAAATGATCAACCAATTAGATCTCAGAATTTCACTGGGGTGGCCAATCAGATTTCAGCGGGGGGGGGGGGGGGGGGGGCCTGGACACGCCACTGTTTCTCATCTAAGCGAACTTTCCTTTTCAGAGTTAGCCTTGCGTCAGAGAGGTGTCATTGGACCCGGGTGCTCTGCGGTTTCACCAAGGACCACCTTTCCCATCAGCCATCAGTTCGTCCTGCGTTAAATAACACGAATACATGACTGGGAGGCTAATCACATCAGTATGAAAGCACAGTGCGGAGGGATGTCACAGTTGCCCTTGACGACCAAAGGCGCATCATAAATAGAAAAATGCCCCAAGTTTAATTTCATATTCTACTACAGTTCCCTGTGTACACGTAGACTGACCTTCAACGACAACAACAAGAGACCACTGAATGACTAAGATCATTCACACTCATCCTTGTACGTGTTCTTTGGTGGTGAATGCTAAGTGGAAAATCCATGTAAATTCATGAACATTTCATTTCATTTCTTATTTGTGACAAAACAACACAACAGACTCTGTCACTGAGCCTTATTTTGAGTCCATTTATGCCTAGCTCTTGGTGTATTAACTCAAGGTCACCTGTGTCACCCTCTCATGTTGACCCATTTATCCATTTCAAGCCTGCTGTTCGCCTACAATGGTGTACAGAATCCTATCGAGGCAGACTATAATGCTGGCAGGCATTTTAATTCTGTTCAATTTGAGCTGGTGTTTGCTGAGATGCCCAGTAAATTCTGTTCGATTTAAGGATATTATACTTTTATTAGAGAYGGTGGAGGTGTGGAGAATGGAGAGATGGAGGGATAGAGGTGGCCTGCAGGGACACCCAGGAGACCATATTGGAACAGAAAATGCTTAATGGGAGATAAATTCCCCCCGCCATAACATAACACAAGGTAACCCTCCACTGCCTTTCCACAAGTATTTAACAAGTATTTAACAATTCACCTTGAATGGTACCACCTGAATGTTAGGAAAAATAMGTCTGGACCACCTWTACTCCACACACASAGAYGCATAYAAAGCTCTCCCTTGCCCTCCATTTGGCAAATCTGACCATAATTCTATCCTCCTGATTCCTGCTTACAAGYAAAAMTTWAAGCAGGAAGCATCAGTGACTAGATCAATAAAAAAGGAAGGAAGGCCATAAAAATTGTCAAAGACTCCAGCCACCCTAGTCATAGACTGTTCTCTCTGCTACCGCACGGCAAGAGGTACCAGAGCGTCAAGTCTAGGTCCAAGARGCTTCTAAACAGCTTCTACCCCCAAGCCATAAGACTCCTGAAAACCTAGTCAAATGGCTACCCAGACTATTTGCACTGCCCCTCCCCCTCCCCCCTCTTCACCTCACTGCTACTCTCTGTTGTCATCTGTGCATAGTCACTTTAATAACCCTATCTACATGTATATACTACCTCAACTAACCGGTGCCCCCGCACATTGACTCTGTATCAGTTCCCCCCAGTATATAGTCTCGCTATTGTTTTTTTTACTGCTGCCATTTAATTACTTGTTACTTTTATCTCTTATACTTATCCATATATATTTTTTAATTGCATTGTTGGTTAGGGGCTCGTAAGTAAGCATTTCACTGTAAGATCTACTACACCTGTTGTATTCGGCGCATGTGACTAATAACGTTTGATTTGATTTGAGTGTAACCGAGGTGGTCACGCTGGCATGATAAATAATATTATTTTGAGACCTGAAGTTTTGCGYTAGCTCCCAGAGCAAATTGCTAGGCTTTAGCTCAGACGGCTAATGCTTTCACAGTCTTGTGGCATGCARGAGACCCAGGTCCAAACCCCAGTCAGTCACACCAGGCTAAATATAACTTAAAGTAATTGYGAACATGGTGATACTAAAAGAACCCCATCTGTCACTCCCTAACAAAGAAGATAAAACATATTTTTATCTCCCTAAATTTGATGACCATCACAACAACTCCTCCTAATCCTCTAAAAACAGCACATTAGACTCAAATAAACGGAACACATCCAGCCTAGATAAGAGGCTAGTATGTACAATATATGCATGTGAAATGCTATCTAAATTACCCACCCCCTCAAGCACGAAAGAGGATGGGGGCCGACACAGAGAAGGGTTTGCTAAGCAATTACGCAGATTAATGAGAAAATACAATCTTCAAAACTGCTAATGAGCTTGAGAGAGTCAGGGAGTTTCAGTCCCTGAAACACAAACGACTTCGATGAACCGGCTCAGTTTTACCGTTTGCTAGTGTTTGTGTTCGCTAAATCACTTTTTTATTGCGTTAATCACAGGAGTGTTGATGTTAATAACTATTTGACAGCCTTTCTACTTGCAGCGCTTTTCACACAAAACCGGACGAGTTCTACGTGCAAAAAACCCAGTTTGTTTGATGGTGCTTAAATGTTGAAGCAAAAACACCCCCAGAGTCTAATTTTAAACACCTTCTGCAGTGTACAAGAAGATGCTCATTAATAAAAGCCTTTACTATCAGTTGGGTATAGGCCTAGCTAACATAAGGAAAGCATGCCAATGAAACTTATGGGCAATAGCAAAGGGTATATTTTAGTGAAGAGTGTCAAAGTCTAACTGGTCCAATAGGGTAGACACATCTAAAACAAGTTTGGTAACCAAAGACCTACAGGAACCAATATGTACTGGGCTAAATACAAATATTTATGGTATGACATGGTGACCTATTTTTGATCCTGTGTGAACCACATTTCTATGACGGAAGGTTTCAATGAGTCTGTCTTGTCAGCCTGTTGCCATTGTAGAAGAGTTACAAATCCATAATATTTCTCTGGAATGCCAGTTAAGGAAGTGAATCTTTGCTGTTTGGGCTTGTGGTAAACAGAGMGGTATTTGTTTGGCTTGCACTTGATTCTACTCGTTTACAATGACACAGCAATGAGCAGATAGTGATTTGAACTAAGTAGAGTTAGTTGTTTTTCTGACCTATTGATTGGTTAGGGCCCTTGATCTATACCAGTCAGAGTCACCTGCAGTGCTTATAGAATGTCTACACCACCTTTGGATAACTTCACAATTYATTGTGTTACAAAGTGGGATTAAAATGTGTTTAATTGTCATGTTTTWTCAACAATCTACACAAAATACTCTCTAATGTCACWGCAGAAGAAAAATTCATTTTTTTTTTTAAAGATAAATGAAACATAAAACACTTATATACCTTGATTAGCAAAGTACTCATCCCTCTAAGTCAATACAATTTTGGCAGCAATTACAGCTGTCCGTCTTCTTGGGTACTTGGGTATTTGCCCATTATGCTTTTTAAAATTCTTCAAGCTATATCAAGGTGTTGGGGACCATGGCTCGACAGAAATGTTCAAGTCTTGCCATAGATTTTCGAGCAGATTGAAGTCTAAACTGAAACTTGGCCACTCAGGAACATTCGATATCTATTTGGTAAGCAACTCCARTGTACATTTTGACTTGTGTTGTAGGTTATCGTCCTGYTGAAAGGTGAATTCCTCTCCCAGTGTCTGGTGTAAAGCGGAGAGAAGCAGGTTTTCCTCTAGGATTTTGCCCGTGCTTAACTTCATCCAGTTTCTTTACGCCCTGAAAAACTCTCCAGTCTTTGCCGATGTAAAGAATATCCATACCATTATGCAGCCACCACCATGCTTGAAAATTAGGAGGCAGTTATTCAGTGATGTGTTGTATTGGATTTGCCCCAACATAAAGTTTAGCATTTAGGCCAAAAAGTGTATTCCTTTGTTGTGTTTTTTTTGCAGTATTACTTCAGTGACTTGTTGCATTGTTGCTTACATATGCATACATACGCATATATTTGTATTCTTTTTTTCCACTCTGTCATTTAGGTCATTATTGTGGAGTCACAAGTTGATCCATCCAAACTTTTCTCCAATCACAGCCATTGAACTCTGTAGCTGTTTTAAAATCACCAATGGCCTCATRGTGACRTCCCTAAGCAGTTTTCTCCCTGTCCTGAGGCTCAGTTCAGAATGACGACTGCATCGTTGATGTGTCTGGGTGGTTTAATACATCCTCCAGAGCATAATTATTATCTTGACCATGCTTAACCTCCTAAGGTCGATGTCTGTGACCCTGTGGAAATCAAATTAGCATAATACAAATCCATCAATATAAGATAGAGATATCTTTTTTTTTTGCATTGGATGAGTCTCAATCCACCACATCCGCCTAYGTCACACTTCCGCATCTGTAGGAAAAGGTGACCGAGCTAGTGTGGTGTTTGTCAGACATCCCGAAAATCGGTTCTCACAAAATCGTCTGTAGCGTCCAAACGGTTTGTCTTTCTCCGTTTTGCTCTACGATTTTAGTTATCTAACTTTTATTAATTTCCCGTTTGCTATTGTCAGATCTGGGGTGGCAGGCAGCCTAGTGGTTAGAGCGTTGGGCCAGTAACCGAAAGATTGAATCCCCGAGCTGACAAGGTAAAAATCTGTCGTTCTGAACAAGGCAGTTAACCCACTGTTCCCCGGTAGGCCGTCATTGTAAATAAGAATTTGTTCTTAACTGACTTGCCTAGTTAAAAAAATGACTTGTCTAGTTAAATAAAGGTTTTAAAAAAATGACTTGTCTAGTTAAATAAAGGTTTAAAAAAATGACTTGTCTAGTTAAATAAAGGTTTAAAAAAATGACTTGTCTAGTTAAATAAAGGTTTAAAAAAAATGACTTGTCTAGTTAAATAAAGGTTTAAAAAAAATGACTTGTCTAGTTAAATAAAGGTTTAAAAAAATGACTTGTCTAGTTAAATAAAGGTTGTTTTTTTTTTATCTGAAGGGGCCAGATACAGTAGCTGGATCTTTGAGCTTCCCCCATATTGCTTACAGCTACCCAGTTCTTTCAGATTGGCATGCGCATATGTCTAAATGTACTCCCTTCCTTTGATGGTGTATGGTTGCTGTATTTCTCAACCAGACCTAGTGAGGGAGTGCTTGTCATCGAAACCCAGACCTGGGGATCTGTTCTACAATGTACTCATTGTTAATCGTTTGCATTGCGGAGGGAAATACTTAACTGACCCGAGATCATCATCTAGGGGCAACAGTTGTAACTCATCCAACTCTGCAACACCTCTCCGTTGACCCACCCACCCCATTAATCTGATGTCAGATCAGGTCTTATGATGGAGACCCTGTCTGGCACTATATACAGTACCTGTTCTATCTCCAGCCCAAAATAACACACTTACATCAATCACACTCTCAGAGTGGCAGCTTTATGATATTTCCTGTGAAATGTGGTTAATATGGTTGTACCTGCTGTGTGGGAGAAGTCAGCAAATCTCTGAGCTTCTCTGCCTGTTGGAAGTGATATCACTCACATCACGTCTTCAAGCACAGTTGTCTGCTACAGAACATGAATGCATCTATCTGATTATTGAGTTATTTCATTTTCTTTAACATCGTTTAGCAATACAGTATACACAAACACATACAGATACACACACACACACACACACACACACACACACACACAGATACACACAGATACACACACACCCTCACTTACACGCACACACGCACACACGCCACACACACCCTCACTTACACGCACACACAGGGTCGATGCATATTGACATGCTTAATTAATGGTTCCCAAGTTGACTTATGTCTCTGTGTACATTGCACCCAGTGATTCAAAATCGGCCAATAGCGTTCCATTTTTGGGTGCTACACATGGTATTATCCCGTCGTGCGGTTGGGAGAGGGATCTGGTCGTGTTTCTGTCTGGAGTGACAGAGCTAAGCATCTTGCTGGGAAGTAATGACTTTCTAATGGCAACATTAGCCCACTGAATGGACAGAGAAGTGCTTAACGTCTCCTATGATTAAGGCCGGCGAGCCGTGATGTCAGAGTTCAGCCGCTCCGTTTGATTGGTGGAATTACCCGATTCGCATGTGGAGATTAGGGTTGCGATATGGGCGGGAGGGTCAAAGTTAATCAAAGAGGGGTCTGCTATTAACCTCCATTGTGTCACACCCTGACCTTAGAGAGCCTTTTTTATTCTCTATTTGGTTAGGTCAGGGTGTGACTTGGATGGGCAAATCTATGTTTCTATTTCTTTGTTGGCCTAGTATGGTTCCCAATCAGAGGCAGCTGTTTATCATKGTCTCTGATTGGGGATCATACTTAGGCAGCCCTTTTTCCCACCTTAGATTGTGGGATCTTGTTTGAGTGTAGTTGCTTTCTGCTTTACGTTCGTTTTTGTATTTTGTTGTCATTTAAATAAAATAAAAATKTACGTCTA
This sequence comes from Salvelinus sp. IW2-2015, assembly GCF_002910315.2. Classification (NCBI taxonomy): domain Eukaryota; kingdom Metazoa; phylum Chordata; class Actinopteri; order Salmoniformes; family Salmonidae; genus Salvelinus; species Salvelinus sp. IW2-2015. The sequence continues at coordinate 5,952,650 of NC_036873.1, forward strand.
CCACGCTGCACCTTGGTCCAATCCATCTTTCAACGRACGTGACACATTGACTCAATCCATAGGCATTATCTAGATTCTTATCTAATACATTATTAAAATTCTACTGCATTTTGCAAATCTGAACCTATGTTTTTATTTGTTGAGCAGTGTAATTCTCATAGTTGTGATATCCTCCCAAAACCGGAGAAAAACATCAATACCCATAAACCCCTGGCTTATACTTCCTGTCAATAACTGATTAGTTCTGCGTACACTGTTGCCCGTGTAACTTACGACTAACACACYGAGTTTGTTGACTAATTACTCCTTGACAACCCAATTAGTAGTGGCAGATACAGTATATACTGCTGCTAAAATAACTTGCTTAGAGGTCGAATGACCAATGACCGATCTCAATCACCTATAGTAGTTCTTGTGTTTGAGAGGAGCAGACCTGGGTTTAAACACTAAATAATAGCCTGCCTGTTGCACCAAGTGGGCAGGATTAGGACTTGTTGGACCTTTCTATTGCCCATTCTATCCCCCATTGCAACAGACGAGCTCAATCACAGTTTAAGTACATGGAAGGATTTGGAATACTATTGAACCCAGGTCTGGAAGAGAGGCAGCATGCATTCTCCAGGGTGACCTGATGTAGAGGGTCGCCATGTTGTTGTGGACTAAGACATTTCAGGCAATGGCCSTCCTTTGATTGATCGGGCAACTCTTGATTTATACGTTGAGTCATCCATCACTGTTGCCCACCAATAAATTCCTATGTTCGGCCGGCCTGGCAGAAACTGCTCAGTTTGTCACCAACCTTGAGATGTAGTTTTACAGCTCCTGTTATCTCACCACCAACGGAAGTAAAATTATTCTTATGAAGCCTTAACTATTGATTGCTGCTTGTGCTAGCTCCCGAGACGGCTCGGCTTATCTATCCACAACACTGTCTGATTGGCATTTAATTACATATTTTAACTTCCTCTCTCCTTCAGTCACCCTTCAGACAGTATCTCTTGGACGTATCCCTCGACGCTTCCTCAGCCTGCGATAACGCTTCATACAAATGGCCCTCATTAGCCATAAGCAGTGGACTTGTAGACTTACACAAGAGCAAATAATGCATACATTCTCACTCTGGGCTTCTACATATTGAACAAGTTTGACRATAGAGCTGGCTAGGTTGTGTTATGGCTGTGAGAGCGGAGTTTACGGCTGAAATGTGGAGTTTATTACCATATYGTGTTGAGTAATCGGCTGCATCTTCTCCAGGGTGTTGTCTGTTATGGGGAGGTTGAAGTTGTGCCAGAGTCATAAGAGAGCTACAGTSGAGTATGGAGAAGCCCGGCAGGAGTGAATTTACGACAGGATAACACTGGTGGCTTGTAATTTTAAAGAGATTTTTCTTGTATTTTTGTAGTTAAATAGTTTTGAGTGATTTAATGGCCGTGGAACCCCAAGGAATGTCCCTGTTTAAGGTTGTATTTAAGCCAAGCAAACACTACCACTACCTGTTCTTACAGTACTACTTTGAGAGATTGTGATGAGACACTGGTGAGACACTGGCTGTGATGAGACACAAATGAGACACTGGTTCCATTTGATGGATTTATGTTTTAGGCTGAAGAAATAGATGCCTGCAAGTGGTTCCTGAATTATCCATGATATGCATGAATATGAAAAGACTAAAAGCTTAWATTGAAGCGATGCTTCCTTTACAATTTGTGACGAGTCATGTTAAAGCATGCATACTCTTAAGTAGGATAATGGGAGGTAAAATTAGCACTCTTTTAGTATGGCCCACCTACGATTTTGAAGGTTTGCTTTAGCCTGCCTGTAGTGCCAGGTGGGCGGGTTTGGACTTGTTGGCCCTTTCTATTGACAGTTCTATTTGCCATTGCTACAGACGAGCTCAATCACAGTTTAAGTATATGGAAGGCAGAATGCGTTCTCTGATGTAGAGAGTTGNTGTTTTGTACACTGCTGCTACTTGCTGTTTAATATCTATGCATAGTCACTTCACCCCTACCTCCATGTACAAATTACCACGACTAACCTGTACCCCCACACATTGACTCGGTACCGCTACCCCCTGTATATAGCCTCGTTATTGTTATTTTATTGTGTTACTTTTTATATATTTTTTTTTACTTTAGTTTATTTGGTAAATATTTTCTTATTTCTTTCTTGAACTGCACTGTTGGTTAAGGGCTTATACGTAAGCATTTCATGGTAAAGGTCTACACTTCTTTGATTTTGATTAATCGATCAACTCCTATCCTTCCATGTAAAAGCATGTATCCTCTATTAAAACTCGGATCGCCGTAATTCCATAACTACAAGAATGGCCATGATGACCGTTGATATTTCAATAGATTAAATAAATAATATATTACTAAGTGAATGCATTTATTATGTTAAAATAGGTCATCGGAAACCTCAGGACACCCAATATACATTTGAATCAGTCAGAAACTCTACTGATGGATCCAGAGGCGCATAGACTGTAAATACAATAGTAAGACGATAGTGTATTTTCTGACTATAAGACAGCTGGCCCATCCAAACTACACCTAAACGACTGTATATTACAACTAATTTCACCGATCTATAATAACAATAATAGATGTGGCTTAAAGACTAGATTAAATTGACAATAGTCTGATGCGTGACAATATTATCAATTGTCAAATAGCGAATAAAGAGACTGATGACCAGCGCATTGACAAAGAAGCAAGGCGCTAACCAAATAGCACTTTTTCCATATCATCCTTCAGAGGTCCATGCAGGCAGACGTTTTGATTGCTATACCCTATCAGAAAGAGCAGATTCCAAGGTTTCTAATGAATCTATTTTTTTCCCAAACAACTGTACAAATTGCGCAGATGGCCTCTGCTTCAAAATATAACTTTTTACTAAAATAACCACGGTGAGTTCCTCATTTGAGTCGGCTACTGCTGACAATCAGCAATAAAAAAAATGATCTGTTCCATTTACTTCTGTTATATTCCAGTAAATTCTTACTGTAAAATATGTGTGTTGACTGTGATAAGACAGGACCTGTGATGTCTGCTAAATGAACAAGTTGATTTCATTGGCATGGCACAGCCATAGCCTTGGCTACTAAGCGCAGACAAATACAACTCAAAACATGCTATTCTGTTCTTTTGAAATAAATGGTCTCATAAGGACGAATGGAATTGTTTAATTACCCTTTTAATGTAATGTCCCCCTTGTCCTTGACTTTTCCCAAATAAGTCTATATAACACACTGTGCTTGTTAGAATCTTAACATCACAACTAGAACTTCTTAATATCACAAATAGAACTGGTGGTAAAACCAGTTTTATGAGGGCATATCATTTATTTAACGGGTTTCCCTGTTGCCCCTCCTGTTCCTGACAGTAGGGCCTATTCCACTCCTTCCAATAGTTGATAATGCCGTGCCCAGTTGATAATCACCCAGATAACTGCCTCGAAATTGAGCCTAAACTATACCAAAACTAATCTCACACATATAACAACATATGAAATAACTGAAGCATAGAATTATGGGTGAGAAAATGGGAGACTGGGGGAGTTGATAAGTGAGGGGAAGCGAACGATGCATAATTATGTAATCACCAAATTGTGAATAAAGTAAGAACAGGGCGGGTCATTCTACTGTACTCATCTATTTATAACCTCAAAACGCTGTACCCTATATCAGTCCACCGAATCCAAGTAGTTGTATTAACTACTCTAGCCCTACTTGGAGTAGGCTACACAGTGAGAGCGTGCATCATTTACAAATGGCAGACCAAGACCAATGGATGCTCATGCTGTGTTAGTGTTGCTACAGGATCCGAATGAAAACGACTCAGATGACGGGGAAGAAATGAATCATGACGTCTCTGATGATAATTCGTCTGATTCACGCTGAACGGCTTTCCATATCTGCGAAAGGACCCATATCAGGCAAGCAGGTGAGCGAGTGTCGGATAATGTTTCGAATCACTCGGTGAAAGGAGTTACTCCGGGCTGGCCTGTTGCGGCGTTCTACAACACGCTCGGCGTGGCTGCTATCAACGCACACGTGTTGTTCAAGCAGCGCATGAACAACACCACGAGCAGGAGACACTTCATCATGCGTCTGGTCATGCACAGCTCCGGAGGAGAAACTGCCAGGTGGGGGAGATACAATCAGAACAGAACCCATGACACCTGTTTCAGCTGCAAGCGACTTTTCTTTTGTGAGAAGTGTGGCAATCAAGCGAAAGTGAAGAAGATTTGTGGTGACTGTAAGGACAAGGGATAACAGCTAAATGAGATCCAACTGTTGCATGAAGACGCGCACCATACTGTAAGCACGAGAGCGGCCACAATGAAGGTGTCAATAATAGACTATTTTTAACCGCTGTCATATCAACACTTATATTCATCATAATACCCATTATTGCCTTTGTGATGATTTTCACCATTCCCAATCACGYTTGGCTCTTATACTGATGTTTAGGCTACTGAAAGTATCGCTGATATTTTCTACATTGTAGTTTGGGTATTTTTATTTGTTTTGTCATTATATAGATATTTTTTTTTACTGTGTTCCAATGCACATGCTTTTTGTTTCAAAGTTGTAACCAAGGCACTCCATGAATAAAACTGAWTTTACACTTGAAATTCTGTGTTACTAGTATTTTTTGTTTTGTTGCTGTTACATATAGCCAACAGTAACGTAAACAAATCAAAATGTTATTATGTTCTTTCAAACATTTGCATTTCTTATTCTAATGTTACGTAACATCTTCATAAACACAACCAAATGACATTGGCAAGAAGGGGGGTCCAATGAGACCAGGCTTTTCTAGTTAAATGGATTTATTAGACTGGTGGCTTTTGGTACTCCCCGAGGCCCAGATATTCTACTGTTAAATATGCATGAGGTCATTTTGACTGTCATGGCGCTTTGAGGATGAAATGTTCAGAAAGTTGTTGTCTTTTATGATATTTATCTCAACATAATGCTTGAACGTAAAATACACATATTTAGGAAAAGTCRGGGACAGGTGGGTTCAAGATTGTGATTKAAATTAAGTTATTGAAATTACAAAATTGACAACAGTCAGATYGACCATCTTGGTGGTTCAAGTGTTAAGTAGAATATTGGGAGGTAAAAATAATCTGTAATCTTATAGTACGGCCCAGCTAGACTGCGGAATCTCATTATAATTGAAATGTCCTTTTTAAAAACAGATTTTTAAAGTTAAATGTTTTAACACTAGGACAGGGTTCTGACATTGACCGAGCACAGGGGATCAAATAGGGCAGAGATGATATTACATTAGTTTGACATGAAGTTAAACAAATCATGAAACTCAGTTTGAGTATAATCAGTTGAGTATAATCAGCCAGTTGRTTTTTGAAGGCTATAGTGTGATCATGAATAAAAGTCTTAAACTTTTCCCCATGGCACAACTTTGTCAGCATCCCTAATTGTTTTAATGACATCTCTTCAAAAATATACTTGGCTCAGTCTAGCACAGAAATGTATTGAGCATAATTTGTTGACCTCACTAGCCGGCTAAAATGTATTTGAGTATAGCAAAGYTAAAGCCTCCTAAGGATCGGATCMTTTTTTTCAAATTTTCGCCYAAAATGACATACCCAAATCTAACTGCGTGTAGCTCAGGACCTGAAGCAAGGATATGCATATTCTTGATTCCATTTGAAAGGAATCACTTTGACGTTTGTGGAAATGTGACATAAATGTAGGAGAATATAACACATTMGATCTGGTAAAAGATAATGCAAAGAAAAAAAGTTGTTTTTTGTTGTTATTTTTTGTACCATCATCTTTGAAATGCAAGAGAAAGGCCATAATGTATTATTCCAGCCCAGGCGCAATTTAGATTTTGGCCACTAGATGGCAGCAGTGTACATGCAACGTTTTAGACTGATCCAATGAACCATTGCATATCTGTTCAAAATGTTGTATCAAGACTGCCCAAATGTGCGTAATTGRTTTAWTRAWACATTTTCATGTTTAYAATTGTGCACTCTCCTCAAACAATAGCATGGTATTCTTTCACTGTAATAGCTACTGTAAATTGGACAGTGCAGTTAGATAAACAAGAAGTGAGGCTTTCTGCCCATATCAGATATGTCTATGTCCAGGGAAATGTTTTTGTTACTTACAATCTCATGCTAATCACATTAGCCTACGTTAGCGCAACCATCCCACGGGGGACGCACCGATCCTGTTCACATCCAAACAACCAAACGCTTTTGTCATTGATGAGCATTGCTTTAGGCATGATAGATTTTTCCARCAATGCTCTACAACATGTAGAGTATTGTAAACCATCCCCGTGGCTCCTGAGGATCTCCGGGATGTGTTATGAGCTAAAACAAATCATACTTATGGGTATTATTATTATTGCCTGTATAATATCCATTGTTTATCCATCTCTGTTGGTATACACACACTGCATGCACTGTCAAATTCGAATACAGCGTTGTTTATTCTCACTGGCAAGTAAAGCAAACAGCACTATTGTTATTCCGAGAGCATTCTGAGTGGTTTCTCACTCATGAGTGCCCAAAGATAAGACCTCTGTTCCATTGTAACTGCAGTCAATATGTACGAGAGGAGAAGGAATGCAATTTTAAAGAACATAAACAAATACATTGCATTTTTTTCGCTCGCTTTAGTCTACCTGCCTCGGTCCAGATTTTCAAAGAGCTTGTGTCTAGATTCATTGCGGCTTTTCAACAAAGGTCAAAATCAAAGATGTTTACATGTTAGATACTTTCTGTGGATAACAGTCGGACTGACTCCGTCAAAGAAAATGGTCTGCTTATGACGTGAGGCAAAAAGAAAAAGGTAGAAGACTAATGTGAGCATTTATAACAATGCAATATACACAGAGATTGGGAAAATCCACACTAGTCTTCACCTCAGTGCAATCATCCTGTCAGGTGGTACTTCTCATGGAGTGTGGTAAGGCTATTTATTTCCATCCCTGAAGGACCAAAGTACTGATGGTTTTCTTTCTCCCTAGTAGTTTAATTGATCAATTAATGCAATTGATTGGTAAGATAGTTCACGAACTGGAAAAATAAATAATAAATTAAAGACTGAAAACAAGCTAATGTGGTCTTTTAACGTAATTGAATAGCCTTGATGTCTATGCAGTCCATATACACATCAATTACATACAGATGATTTGACAATCCTCTGCAATCCGCCACAGTACTACATAAAGTGATCTCACCGCATAATGAACAAGGATGTTGCATTAAGGCCTACATTCTGTTCAAGTTCTCTCCCCCCATTTCTAACTTTCTGATATGATAAATAGCCTGGGGGAGACTTCTTATCTCAACATTGTTATCTAGGGCGGCAGGTAGCCTTSAGGTTAGAGCGTTGGGGCGAAAAGGTTGCTGGTTCGAATACCGGAGCCGGCAARGCGAAAMATCTCCCGRTGTGCCCTTGAGCAAGGCACTTAACCYTAATTGCCCCAGGGGCGCTTTACAAAGGTGACCCTGACCTTGACCCCGCTCCCTGTTGGTGTCTCATGGAGAGCTGGGATATGCAAAAAATACATTTCCATTACACACTTCTGTGTAACAGGACAAATATAAACACTCCCCAATTTTTTTTTTTATCTTACCCCCTTTAATCACCTTTGGTAGATTGCTATTGCCAACAATATGTTTTGAAAGTCTAATTTGCACGCGGAGAAAGCGTCTCTATGCATGAAAGCGTCTCAATGTGTTGAGCATCATATGAATGTGGCCGTTTGTCTGTTCATGTGGTAATTGGGCAATCAGCTCCAGTTATTACAATATGGTGATAGGAATATMCCATCCCTCCTCTCTGTTGCATTTTACTATTAAAGAAAGGAAGGACAGTGTCACACCCTGATCTGTTTCACCTGTCTTTGTGATTGTCTCCACCCCCTCCAGGTGTCGTCCATCTTCCCCATTATCCCCTGTGTATTTATACCTGTGTTCTCTGTGTGTCTGTTGCCAGTTCGTCTTGTTTGTCTTGCCAACCAGCGTTTGTGTCAGCTCCTGCTTTTCCCCAGTCTCTCTTTTCTTGTCCTCCTAGTTTCTGACCCTTGCCTGTCCTGACCCTGTACCCACCCTCCTGACCACTCTGCCTGACCCTGACCCTGAGCCTGCCTGGAGTCCTGTACCTTTGCCCCTGTTGCTGTAATAAACATTGTTACTTTGACACGGTCTGCATCTGGGTCTTACCTTGATACCTGATAGATAGACAGACTCAACAAAAAGCAAAGTCAGTCATGACCTCCGCTAAAAGTTACAAGGTAACTATGTCAGTCTAGAGTCTCTAAACAGAGGTCAACGTTTGAAGTGAAAATAGGACAGTTTGTCCCACTATCAACCTTTGACCGCTGTCTAGGAGCAGCTTCCATTGGATAGAAGTTCGAATCCCTTCCAGCCAACAGTCAAGGATTCATCGAAACACTCGCTTCTAATTCGGGAGAATGAAAAACTCGACCCTCACCCATTCCTGAATACTTACTTTTTTGAATGTCACTGGTTGGTCATGGTTTCCGCACAACAAGTGTCCTAGGTTTGAATCAGTCCCTGATTGGATGGTAATAATTCAAAATGTGCTGCAGGGGTTTAATTATGGATGTAATCAACTCTAAAATCCTGAGTTCACCACACATTATGGTTGTTGTACAAATAACTCAATATGTTCTAAAAGGATGTTCTGTTTCTTTTGCTTTGCTTTCTCTATTGAAAATGTAACCACATGGGTCCTTCAGGTCTGACCTTGAAAACATCCGACCTACAGCACTGAGAAAATCCTATGTGGACAATACATCTGAAGGGTTATGAATCATGTATGTCTTTCTCATACARTGATTAGCTTCACTCTGAGAAGTATACAGATCCATAAAAAAAGGTATTGAGCCGAGTGGTTTTTCTATGGAGATCATACGTTGGTGACGGCGGACAGGCAATCTGTATTTCTTCTGTCACACTTTTGACAGACAAAACGAGTCCGAGCAGAATGGATCGAGTGCGTGAGGGTGCTTTCAGTACACAAGTTGGAACGAGTTCAACTTTCTAGGCGATGAATCCTGAAATAGCATGTGTCAACCAATAGAGCTCGAATGACAAAATAGTCCACGACTCCACTAAACGCACCCAGTAGACAACTATCCATCAAAATAAGTTTTGCATTGAAACTGGCCTCATCTCCCTCCTAGCTTGTCATAACATCCCATTTTCTGCAACAGCAAGCCCTCTCTGAAATATATTTCAATGTTTATGATTCAGCCACTGAAAATTAAAGGTTTTCTACATGTGAGTCTGGGCTTTGCTCCACATTGCAGATTGGAGGGGGATACAGACTAGCATAACATACTCACTCACTCACTCACCTACTCACTCACTCGCCTATTCACTCACTCACTCACTCACTCACTCACTCAGCTTCTAGTCAGGTTTAATGGAGAGAGGTACGCCACACAAAGTAATGACAATTTGTTTTGCAGCTATAATAATTAGTCTGTTAAAATGGAACGAAATGAACGTGTCTCAGGAAATGTTAAATGAATTAAATTGCAAATTGAAATTTATGCCGGAGTGCTGAGAACAACCTTTCGTAGAAAAACACCTCGCTGTTTATCTGTTACGGCTGCGACAGTTCAACATGTATTTATTCATTTGTGTTTATTGCAAATTAATAGGTAATCAAATTATACATTTGTCACATCATTGAGCCAAATGACAACTTGAAACCAATTGAGGATTGCACACGAAGTGTGGCTAAAAAGTTGTCCTCTTTCGAATAAATCCTGGAAACTGTGGGTTGTGATGTCACAATAATATATGTCCAACTTSACCTCATTGCACTGAATGACAACTTTAGACCAATTATGGATGCCATGCATGAGTTTTGTAGTCTATACGGTGTTTCTTTTCAATTCAGTTAATGGATACCACACGTTTTGGCATCAAAAAATGTTTCCTTTTCAAATCATCTTAAAATATTTGTACAGTATGTCTCCCTCTTCCATAGAACATAAAGCATATCTGACGTTACTGCTCTGCTTGACAAGCGTTGTGTCGGATGCAACTGATGTATTGTAAATCATGGTATGCGGTGTGCGTCGGGACAGAGGCACCCAGGTAATGAGAAGTAGATGGGGCCCGGCAGTCAGAACGCCGGGCAGCGTCCCGGCGTGCAGATTTCAAACCCCGTGTTCTCATCCTACGGCTGCCTGTCGCTTTTGGAGCAGTGGGATAATACATCAAATAGCCTTCCCTGGGACAGCACAGAGAGAGAGAGAGAGAGGTGGAGAGATGGAGGGAGGGAGTAGGAGAGAGGGAGGTGGCAATGAGTGAAAAGGGAAGGGAGTGAAAAAGGGAAGGGAGAGCGAGAAAGGGAGGGGGCTGAAAAAAAGAGAACAGCGGTGAGAAAGAAGAGACGGAGGAGGAACATATGTAGAAAGAGGAGTGTGGGGAAGAACAAAGGCCGTGGAGGAAGGAGAGAGAGAGTGGAAAAGAGCAAGTGAGAGTTAGAGATGGTAGGTGATCTGCGCATCAGAATGTACATGGGCAGAGAGCTTGAACTGGGAGTCTCTACAAATGCCTGTGAACAGAAGCTCAGTGGCGTGTAATCAGAGAGTGGCAGACAGGATGAATAATTCACAGCTGCTTCTCACTGACTCTTGCTACTGCTGCTACTCTGCTGTGATCTAGCTGCTTCTCACTGACTCTTGCTACTGCTGCTACTCTGCTGTGATCTAGCTGCTTCTCACTAACTCTTGCTACTGCTGCTACTCTGCTGTGATCTAGCTGCTTTTCACTGACACCTGTTCTGTGACGCCGCATGGAGTAATCGTCAGATCACAGGCCCAGTCTGTGTGTGTGTGTGTGTGTGTTTTGTATGTGTGGACAAACTCTGATAGAGCAGTCATTTAGTTCACACATGCACTCACACACACCCCTCCCATGACCTAGATGTGATTGTGCTGATGCATACTGTAGCTCTCTCGCTATCTCCCTCTCTTCATGTATCTGACTGCATTCAGCTACAGAAGAAGCCTGCCTAATGAATAAACACGCGGACGGACATTGCCATGGTGAAGTGACAGAAACTTGGTGTGCAGGGATTCTGTTTCTTTTTTCATCTCTAGGACTATKTTTGCTATTTATCYGTGGGCTACTTGCAAGTTAGAAATGTGTAGATTCAAACCAAAGTTGTTGGGAGAAATATTGACATTTTGAAACTTTCTGATGACGTTTTCAAATGTTCTCTGAACGTAATCTGTGGYATTATCAGTAGACCTGAGTTGAAATACTCCTTTGAAACCTGTCAAATACATTAACAGTTTCAAATACACTTGGAGTGGCAGGTGGGCGGGGTTTGCTGTTCTATTGGTTACAGTCGAACTCAATCAAGCACAGTTCAAGTATTTGAAATGATTTCAAATAGTATTTGCACCCAGGTTTGGTTGTCATCTGGKACTCTAATTTCAAATGCTAAAATGCAACTCAAGTAGTTTTTTTTCTGCAGTATAATTAATGTTCATGAATATTTGTGTTTTTGTTTTGATTCCAGTAGAGGTTGGAATTTTGCATACCCGGCCGTATCTCTCCTGAGATTCCTCGTAAAACTGACAGATGAAAAGCTACATTAGCTTTGTTTGAAAATGACATTGTTCGAAGGTAGTGAACTTTCAMTGGGGGAGGCAAGTAGCCTACACAACCTGCCATATGACAATGTTAACATTCAGTAACTTTGCTTACATAGCCTATAGTAACTACTGCCTGCAGGTCAGCCTGCTACCTAARCTATTCTGAAATAGCTATTCCGCTATTCTGAAAAAGTGATGTTTACCTGCCACTATCTAAAACTACTGCAACACAGGTTTGATTCAATATAGCTCTTTTCTCGCTTTCAGAAGAGCTTTGATTTATCCAACAGAGTGCGAAGGCTTTCACAAGCAATTTGTGCCGAGGGTTCAGCGAAAAATCTCCATGAATCATCATAACAGACAACTGACAATAATGCCCTATATTAGATTATCTCCCCAGTCACAAATAGATGAGCAGCCTAATCTCTTATGACGTTTTTTCCATTCTTTTTCTCAAAATCCTTTTTCTCTTTCCCACTCGAGTGTTTTACAGTGACTCCTCACATTTCTGAGTACTTCTGTGTCATCTAATWTAAGTTGTGGGTCGATCCATCTGCTGGGTCTGTAAAACAGGGATCAACTCTGAGTGCATTTTGAGCATCCTGTATTTACAGCATTTCACACTGTGGTCTAGGCCGGTGGTCATAAATCCATTTTGCCTTATCATCCTTCAGTGGAAAGCTGATCCTAGATCTGTACCCAGGGGAGGGAGGGAGCAGACTGGGGCTATTTATGGGTCTTCAYGGAGCTCTACACCTCAGAGCTCTGTTTGTGCTAGGTGGGGAGCAAAACTCCCACAAGACTACGGTAGCGAAGACACACGCGCACCTGCAATTATGACTGGATGATTGTATAATCAATGTCGATTGTGTTGTATAATCAACGCCGGTGGACAGTGTGCGCGAGGCTGTGTGTGTGTGCACCTGTACTTGTGTGCACTATTGTTAAACACCCACTGCCCATTACCACTAGTGTTACATCACATTCCATCTGTCAGGACTGGGCGGCCAAGCTTCTTCCAGCTTAATGAACATGCCTGTCCCCGGAACCTCTTGGGACCTCAGACCCCTCTGTGACTGGCAGCCCTTTAACACGCACATCAGATATACTGAGGGAAAAAAGTTAAAAGAGAAATAGAATGATTAAGAAAGGCAGAGAGAGGTAGAGGGAGGAGATATACAGAGAGAGAGAGAGAGAGGTAGAGAGATAGGTAGAGAGGTAGAGAGAGAGAGGAGAGAGAGGTAGAGAGAGAGGAGAGAGAGAGGTAGAGAGAGAGGAGAGAGGTAGAGAGCGAGAGAGAGAGACCCATGCCTTGCAGTAAACAATAACCCAGTGCCCACTGGGAAAGGAGTTGGGGCTTGTAGAGGTTAGGCAGGGTTGTCATGTCCATTGTGTCACGTCGAAGGGACACCAACCGAGCCCTGCTCAGTTCTAATGACACGTTTCAACCAATAAGGTGACTGTTTCATGATACTTGTTGCATACATACACAACCACAGCTTGGCACAACACAATGTTATGACTCATCCTGTGGCTGCGATTTGATCTGTTGCTAGATCCCATTGAGCCTTAAGTGTGTTTCAGAGACCTCTAATAAAGCTGTACGTCTGCTGTTGCTTCTCTGTCATTAGGACCCTAAAGAGATGTGTAGGGACTCATTAACAATCCCCTGAACAGGAACCAACATCAGAAGCCRTTCAGCCCACTCTTCTTCTCTCATGTTCCAACACTGTCACCATGCAGTGGAGGGAAAGGTTGGGAAGCCGTCTGATGATCCCACACAAACCGCAAATCGTGTTTCACCACTGAGGGGTTTGGCAGATGTCAACACGGCACTTTGTATTATTCTCTAAGGCTCTTGAGCGAAGTTCTCAAAACAATGGTATATCACAAGTGCTGTCCTGTTTGGTGGTTTAGCGATCCACACTCTCAGAGGAATTATTTTGGAGAATGTTATTGAGACAAGTTTTTTTTTTTTTGTATCTGTCTGGTTTGTCAGCATAAACAGTGCTTGAGGAATTTGATTCCTACAGGCTCACAGAAGTATGATSGTGTTTTGTTGCTCGTAACTATTGGGACATCGTCGTTTTTAAAGTAAAATGCCGTTACATCAAAATTATTATCGTATCTGATGGAAAAAACCTGTGGTTTAAATAGTTCATGCGGACTGCTTCATGACAGTCCTGAAACTAATTGCTCGTGGATGCGTCGTGACCCAAGAAGACGCTTACAATGCAATCGGAAACGAGTCGTTAACCTTTAATCTGGTAAGAACCAACGTTTAAAAAAAAAATCTGATTAATTGGCATGTTTCATCTTAACGGTTCAAAAGGACATCAAAGTTCCCTTTTATTTTTTGCGCTTTCATCTTCTCTGATGAAAWGTTCCAAACCRTTCAGGAACGGAACAAAAGCAGTGCTTCGAACATGGGCTGAGTACGTACAGCGGTTAGGGAGTCTCACTTGGGCCTGGTCTGACAGTGAGTGAAGGCTACCTGGATTGGATCGGAGAGCAAACAAAAAGGAAACATGTCAAAGAACTGTTACAGAAACCGTGTGCAATTTCAGCGATGGGTAAAGTTGGACGTATCAGTGACATGTCATAGGCCCTGCAGACAGCTCCCAGTGAATTGAAAAGAGTGCAACGCTTGTTCTCTATTAGCGCCTAGACCTTTGCTTTGGGATGATTTATGGTTGTAGTGGATGGAGCCTCAGATTGGTGCTGGAAGTTGGCAGCGAGACACACAGTGACGATTGCAAGACCTCAGGAGGAAAGAGCGGGGAAATGGTTCTGAAAATAATCAGGATTTCATTACATTTTGAGATTCATTAATTCTGGCAGGCTCGTCGGTTATTTCCAATGGCTACAAAATGTAATACATACAGCAATCTGTTCTCATCTCTGCCAACCGAAGCCGATGCTTAGCTGTACTTTGGAAAAGAGACAAAATCGGTTAATGCCAGACTGCTTTAGAATTACAGTTGTTTAGACAGTTTTGATACGATACAMTGCAAGACAAATCACAGTTCTTACAGGATATGAAAATCTACTTTCAAATTTCAAGTACAGCTTTAGATTTATATATCAATCCTATGTCTGAGATCAATCGTAGTACAGATGATTATGTATATACAGTTGAAGTCGGAAGTTTACATACACCTTAGCCAAATACATTTAAACTCAGTTTTTCACAATTCCTGACATTTAATCCGAGTAAAAATTCCCTGTTTTAGGCCAGTTACGATCACCACTTTATTTTAAGAATGTGAAATGTCAGAATAATAGTAGAGAGAATGATTTATTTCAGCTTTTATTTCTTTCATCACATTCCCAGTGGGTCAGAAGTTTACATACACTCAATTAGTATTTGGTAGCATTGCCTTTAAATTGTTKAAMTTGGGTCAAASGTTTCGGGTAGCCTTCCACAAGCTKCCCACAATAAGTTGKGTKAATTTTGGCCCATTCCTCCTGACRGAGCTAGTGTAACTGAGTCAGGTTTGTAGGCCTCCTTGCTCACACACGCTTTTTCAGTTCTGCCCATACATTTTATATAGGATTGAGGTCAGGGCTTTGTGATGGCCACTCCAATACCTTGACTTTGTTGTCCTTTAGTCATTTGCCACAACTTTGTAAGTATGCTTGGGGTATGACCCATTTGCGACCAAGCTTTAACTTCCTGACTGATGTCTTGAGATGTTGCTTCAATATATCCATATCATTTTCCTCCCTCATGATGCCATCTATTTTGTGAAGTGCACCAGTCCCTTCTGCAGCAAAGCACCCAGCAACTTGATGCTGCCACCCCGTGCTTCACGGTTGGGATGGTGTTCTTTGGCTTGCAAGCATCCCCCTTTTTCCTCCAAACATAACGATGGTCATTATGGCCAAAGAGTTCAATTTTTTTTCATCAGACCAGAGGACATTTCTCCAAAAAGTACGATCATTGTCCTCATGTGCAGTTGCAAACCGTAGTCTGGCTTTTTTTATGGCGGTTTTGGAGCAGTGGCTTCTTCCTTGCTGAGCGGCCTTTCAGATTATGTCGATATAGGACTTGTTTTACTGTGGATATAGGTACTTTTGTACCTGTTTCGTCCAGCATCTTCACAAGGTCCTTTGCTGTTCTGGGATTTGTTTGCACTTTTCTCACCAAAGTACGTTCATCTCTAGAAGACAGAACGCGTCTCCTACCTGAGCGGTATGACGGCTGCGTGGTCCCATGGTGTTTATACTTGCGTACTATTGTTTGTACAGATGAATGTGGTACCTTCAGGCATTTGGAAATTGCTCCCAAGGATGAACCAGACTTGTGGGGGTCTACAATGTTTTTCCTGAGGTCTTGGCTGATTTCTTTTGATTTTCCCATGATGTCAAGCAAAGAGGCACTGAGTTGAAGGTCGGCCTTGAAATACATCCACAGTTACACCTCCAATTAACTCAAATTATGTCAAGCTTCTAAAGCCATGACATCATTTTCAGGAATTTTCCATGCTGTTTAAAGGCACAGTCAACTTAGTGTATGTAAATGTCTGACCCACTGGAATTGTGATACAGTGAATTATAAGTGAAATTAAGTGAAATTAACTGTCTGTAAACAATTGTTGGAAAATGGCTTGTGTCATGCACGAAGTAGATGTCTTAACCGACTTGCCAAAACTATAGTTTGTTAACAAGAAATTTGTGGAGTGGTTGAAAAACTAGTTTTAATGACTCCAACTTAAGTGTATGTAAACTTCCKACTTCAAATGTATATCACAGGTTACATTTTAGCATTCATGCTTTCGATGTCTGCACAGTAGCTTGATCAAATGGAGACACGTGGAGCAAGGCTCAATTTTATTCCTGACTGGGAACACGGATTAATACATACCTGTCTCCCCTTGAAGATTAGAAGGGACACTTAAAAGCGAAACCCTGGAGCACGTCAAAAAGAAGTCCAGATCTGTGTAGGACTGCCGATGCTAATTTAGATATCACCCGCATATCCCTACCGTTAAGACCCAATGAAAGGAGACGAACGGTGGCAATCTTCAGAAGAAATAAAGAGGTGGGCCTGTGATTAAATTTCTAATCAGATGCACTTTAAAGAGCATAATATTGGCAAAAATTCTCTGGGAAGATATTTCCATTCGGTATGACAAGGCAACCTTTGATGTTCCACTTTTGGGATATACGACAGCACTCTGAAAGGGATGGATGAAAAATACCTGAACAATTTTTTCCTAAATACTTTAAATATGACTTGAGTTATTTTTCAATCATTTTTGGAGATATTGTCCTAGCTTTTTAGAGAGATACTGTTATCTACATCTCCTTCATTTCACCTTCTTTCCCACAGGGACTCTAGAGCACTTCAACATCTCAATCACTACTCTACCTAGTTTAGAAGTGGTGGAGCAGAGAGAAGTAGAAAATGGCTGACCAATTTGACGCTTCACCTCTTCAGCCCTAGCCAATGATTCAACTCTCAAATTAGATCAAGGGTTCTGCCAAAGCCTTACCAGGATCTCGTCTTTCTCGTTCTCCTCACTCTTAAGATGGTTATCGGTGTTTTAAATAGGGAGTGGAGCCAGACCAGTCTGCAAGCTAAGGGGAAGGTAATGGACCCGCGAAGGCTATTGGCATGCTATGTTTTATGGGGCGCATAGATCATTGTGATGTTTCAATATGCAGACGGACAATGAGAATCAATAGCCTACTGGTKACTAGCATGGAAATGACATGTTAAAATGACCCACGTCATGTATGCATTATTCAGGGTGAATTAAAAATGAGGTATGGATTGATTTAGCAGTGTAAGCTTTCTTGTAATGGGAAACTGAGTTGGCGTTCCAATTCATTGCAATGGTGTTTCTGTATGGACCTCGCTTTGTACACGGTGGAATTGTCATGCTGAAACATAGCCCGAACCATGAACAACAGACCCAGACCATTATTCCTCCTCCACCAAACTTTACAGTTGGCAATATGCATTGGAGCAGGTAGCGTTCTCCTATCATCCTCCAAACTCAGATTCGTCTCTCAGACTGCCAGATGGTGAAGCGTGATTCATCACTCCAGAGAACGCATTTCCACTGCTCCAGAGTCCAGCGGTTGACAAGCTTTACTCCAACTGACGCTTGGAATCCTGCATGGTGATCTTAGGCTTGTGTGCGGCTGCGTGGCCATGAAACCCATTTCATGAAGCTCCTGACAAACAGTTATTGTGCTGACGTTGTTTCCAGAGGCAGTTTGGAACTCGGTAGTGAGTGCTGCAACCGAGGACAGACGTTTTTTACGCTCTACGGGCTTCAGCACTCTGCGGTCCCGTTCTGTGAGCTTGTGTGGCCTACCACTTCGCGGCTGAGCCATTGTTTTTCCTAGACGTTTCCATTTCACAATAACAGCACTTACAGTTGACCGGTCAAGCTCTAGCAGGGCAGAAATTTGCCAAACTGACTTGTTGGAAAGGTGGCATCCTTTGACGGTGCCACGTTGAAAGTCACTGAGCTCTTCAGTAATTATACTACCAATGTTTCTCTATGGAGATAGCATGACTTTGTGCTCGATTTTATACACCTGTCAGAAACGGGTGTGGCTGATATAGCAGAATCGACTAATTTGAAAGGAGTCTCCAAGTACTTTTGTATATACAGTTGAAGTCGGAAGTTTACATACACTTAGGTTGGAGTCATTAAAACTCGTTTTTCAACCACTCCACAAATGTATTGTTAACAAACTATAGTTTTGGCAAGTTGGTTAGGWCATCTACTTTGTGCATGACACAAGTCATTTTTCCAACAATTGTTTACAGACAGATTATTTCACTTATAATTTACTGTATCACAATTCCAGTGGGTCAGAAGTTTACATACACTAAGTTGACTGTGCTTTTTAACAGCTTGGAAAATTCCAGAAAATGATGTCATGGCTTTAGAAGCTTCTGATAGGCTAATTGACATAATTTGAGTTAATTGGAGGTGTAACTGTGGATGTATTTCAAGGCCTACCTTCAACTCAGTGCCTCTTTGCTTGACATCATGGAAAAATCAAATGAAATCAGCCAAGACCTCARGAATAAATTGTAGACCTCCACAAGTCTGGTTCATCCTTGGGAAACATTTCCAAACGCCTGAAGGTACCACATTCATCTGTACAAACAATAGTACGCAAGTATAAACACCATGGGACCACGCAGCCATCATACCGCTCAGAAAGGAGACGCGTTCTGTCTCCTAGAGATCAAAGTAATTTGGTGAGAAAAGTGCAAATCAATCCCAGAACAACAGCAAAAGACCTTGTGAAGAGGCTGGAGCAAACAGATACAAAAGTATCTATATCCACAGTAAAACRAGTCCTATATTGACATAACCTGAAAGGCCGCTCAGCAAGGAAGAAAACCGCCATAAAAAAAGCAAGACTACGGTTTGCAACTGCACATGGGGACAAAGATTGTACTTTTTGGAGAAATGTCCTCTGGTCTGATGAAACAAAAATATAACTGTTTGGCCATAATGACCATCATTATGTTTGGAGGAAAAAAGGGGAGGCTTGCAAGCCGAAAGAACACCATCCCAAACGTGAAGCACGGGGGTGGCAGCATCATGTTGTGGGGGTGCTTTGCTGCAGGAGGGACTGGTGCACTTCACAAAATAGATGGCATCATGAGGGAGGAAAATAATGTGGATATATTGAAGCAACATCTCAAGACATCTGTCAGGAAGTTGCAAATGGGTCTTCCAAATGGACAATGACCTCAAGCATACTTCCAATGTTGTGGCAAAATGGCTAAAGGACAACAAAGTCACGGTATTGGCGTGGCCATCACAAAGCCCTGACCTCAATCCTATAGAAGATTTGTGGGCAGAASTGAAAAAGTGTGTGTGAGCCTACAAGGCCTACAAGGCCTACAAACCTGACTCAGTTACACCAGCTCTGTCAGCAGGAATGGGCCAAAATTCACCCAACTTATTGTGGGAAGCTTGTGGAAGGCTWCCCRAAAYGTTTGTCCCAATTTCAACAATTTAAAGGCAATGCTTCCAAATACTAATTGATTGTATGTAAACTTTTGACCCACTCGGAATGTGATGAAAGAAATAAAAGCTGAAATAAATCATTCTCTCTACTATTATTCTGACATTTCACATTCTTAAAATCAAGTGGTGATCCTAAATGACCTAAGACAGAGAATTTTTACTCGGATTAAATGACAGGAATTGTGAAAAACTGAGTTTACATGTATTTGGCTAAGGTGCATGTAAACTTCCGACTTCAATTTTATAGTGTACTTGAAACGGTAAGCAAAAGACTGATGACATAGAAAAATATTAATCATTAGAGGGAAGATCCTAATCATATCAGACAGAACTACTAAATATTTTTATTTATTTAACCTTTATTTTAACAGGGAAAACAAATTGAGACCTAGGTCTCTTTTACAAATAAGCCCTGTATATACGGCAGGTAGCCTAGTGGTTAGAGCATTGGACTAGTTACCGAAAGGTTGCAAGATCGAATCCCCGAGCTGACAAGGCAAAGATCTTTCRTTCTGCCCCTGAACAAGGCAGTTAACCCATTGTTCCTAGGCCATCATTGAAAGTAGAATTTGTTCTTAACTGACTTGCCTAGGTAAAAAAGATATATACATACATGTACACATTAAAAAACACATTAATGAGAAGCACAAATAAAACATCACAAATCACCCAGAAATACAATTAAATTCCTSCACAAATAAGTCCCCAATCAATATTTTGAACTGCCTGAATGGAACCAGAACGTCAAGATGAAATGTGTTTCGAACCTCAAGAACYTCAAGAGTTRATCAACCCTGTGAACGGTTAGGCAACTCAGGTGTCTATACTTCAACAGCAAAGTTAGATAATACAAAACGTTTATGAAAGTAGGGCCTTGTAAACAAAAAGCAGGGGTAATGTAGAGATCTACGGGTCTTTAGCGAAGTCCAGTCAACCGTTTGATAAATGATGCAGTGATGAGTATCAAAACTGTCACCTGTAACAAAAGGGCACTGTGGTAGATGGCATCTAAAGGTTTAAGAGAAGTAGCAGATCCACTTTGATAAATAATATCGCCATAATCAACAACAGATAAAAAGGTTGACTGAATAACCTGCTTCCTACTGCTTAGAGAAAGGCAATCTGTTTCTTTAGAWGAAAAAAACAACTTTAAATCTTAGCTTCTTAACCAGCTAATCTATATGTTTTGTTTTAGACGTCAAATCCATATCAATCCAAATGCCTAAATATTTATATGCGGTAACATGTTAGACTGGAGAACCATCTGAGTGAAAATGTAGTTCATCTGAAATATTCTTACCATAGTTTAAAAACATCATGCATTTAGTTTTGCCCTTATTAAGCACATGTTTTAAATCAGCAATGTAGGAGGGTCATGTCATGACATCAATTGACAAATGTTTATTCACAAAGAGTGAAACTATAGATTATCTTTCCAGATACCCATATAAAATAAGATAACATCAGGATGTGTCAGTAATGGTAAAAGGCCTAGAAGAGGAAGAAGACATTATTGTCTATTGGAAAAAGGACATTTCGGTTTTTGCTTAGTTACAATCCTATTTCCCACAAAAAGTTGGTGCTGAACACAACATCACAAAGAACCAACGTATTTCAAAAGGGCCTTTTATTAATCAGGGGAGACTGAAATACCAGGCCTTGTCTGAGTTTCATCCTGGAAGGGATACAGTTAAATTGTGTCTTGTAATACATAATCCTGATGCGTGTGCAACAGATCACAACGATGAGACACAAAGGGAGATATCCCTGGCAAGTTGGGAGAGTGAACGATACATCTTTTAGAGCCTGCTGTAATTGGCCGAGCTGAGATAGTGGAATTGCAGCGGGATACAAATGGCTTTCCTTTGAAGGCTCCTCAAATGGTAATCCTACATCCACTTTCATTGTTCACTTAAGACCAGGCACTCATCGTGAGCGAAATAACCATGATAAATCGCAGGGCTCAGAGTTATTCATCAAAGCGAGAGCTGGTTCCTTATGGCTGAGAATAGTCCACTTTCAGACTTAAACAGAATCACAGCAAAGGACTGTCTTTGGATATAAGGCTAAGACGCCATATACAGAGTTGTTAAAAGTATAGGATGGGATGGAATAAGACTGCCGCAGCCCTGAGTCAATGACATGTTAGAATAAACGTTGACAGTGATTACAGCTTTGAGTCTTTCTGGGTAAGGCTCTAAGATCTTTGCCCATATGGATTGTACAATATTTGCATATTTTTTAAATTCCTCAAGCTGTGTCAAGTTGATTGTTGATCGTTGCTAGACAGGCATTTACAATCCGATTTAARTCAAAACTGTAACTAGACAACTCAGGAACATTCAGTGTCATCTTGGTAAGCAAATCCAGTGTATGTTTGGCCTTGTGTTTTAGGTAATTGTCCTGCTGAAAGGTGAATTTGTCTCTCAGTGTCTGTTGGAAAGCAGACTGAACCAAGTTTTCCTCTAGGATTTTGCCTGTGCTTAGCTCTATTCCTTTTTTTTTATATAAAAAAAACTCCCTAGTCCTTGTGAATGACAAGTATGCCCATAACATGATGCAGCCACCACTATGCTAGAAAATATGACAAGTGGTACTCAGTAATGTGTTGTGTTCAATTTGCCCCAAAGATAACACTTTGTTTCCTGGTCTTTGTGGTTGAATCTGTGTATGAAATTCRGTTCTCGACTGAAGGACCTTACAGATAATTGTATGTGTGGGCACACAGATGAGGTATCATTAAAAAGTAACACTATTATTGCACACAGAGTCCATGCAACGTATTATGTGACWTGTTAAGCACTAAGAACATTTTTWCTYSTGAACTTATTGTCACGGATCCCTCTGGAACTTTCATTGCGCACACCTGGCCCTTATTCCCACTAATTGTATTTGTATAAGTGTGCCCTTTGTTCACCATGGTGCTGTCGATTATTGTTACAATGTAAGTTGGTGCGTGTGAGTACCTGTGCTGTGTGTTTTGGGMTTTCRTGCCTTTGTGGATTGCGCAGAATATTACGGGTCTCGTCCCGTGTGTTAATCATTGTGAGCGTGTGTGATTTAATCAAGGTACTCCTCGCTCTTTTGTTTGGRTCACAAGCYTGTRTTTTTGTTACGTGTTTGTTTGGTCTGCGCCGAAATKTGGGCTGAATAAAAAACCCTATTACGCAGTCCTGCGCCTGTCTCCCGAATCCATTCATACCAACGTGAMACTTATTTAGGCTTGCCATAACAAAGRGGTTAAATACTTATTGACTTTCAGCTTTCATTTTGTATTAATTGGTAAACATTTCTAAAAACATGATTCCACGTTGACATTATGGGCTATTGTGTKTAGGCCAGTGACACAWAATCTAAGTTTAGTCAAGGGGTGTGAATACTTTCTGAAGGCACTGTAAGGCTAACTGACACCACATATGGGGTGGAATATTGCTGTCGCACGTCCTATCAAAATGCGAAGGGGAATGAATTAAAAACCACGATTAAAAGAAGATGYGAACATAAACATATGATATCCTGTCACAACTGCAACGGTGCACTACTAGACAGTATCTGGTCTRAAWTAAATCAATGTAATACTTATTTTCCAATACTGGWCCTCTCACTATAATAGCCWTGAGATTTAAAAAYAGAAAAGAACAGTGAAAAATAACRGATAATTCCAAGATATGGATTGTTTTAACATGCACATGTCTACCTAGATTCCTCTGTCGCRTTACAAGTAAGTGGTCACATGGTTATCTTTAATCATAAACAGCACAAGCCCTTATTGGCCATATTACTAAACTATAATGGTATCCCATTACCTGTTATTTCATTCTCTAATGGGAATATGGAATTAATTTCAAAACAACCATGATGGTAATAGTATGAAATGGAATGGGYGGCGTTAGTAGTGTAGGCTTATACTCTCATGATTTTTCTTTGGTCAGAATGATTTAACAATCTAACGTATTCATTTAACAAAACATACTTAAAATGCGGTATGTGTGGGAGTAACCTTTAGAGCGGGTGTCCAGTTGGTGAAATGCCAGTAGCTCAAAAGGTTGCCAGTGTGGTGGCCAGAGACTAGTGAGCATCTTTATGGTTGACCTTTACTATAAGACACTCAATTCTTTCAAGTGCCGGGCTACACGCTCACTTAAATAATACAACRCCACTCCAGTGTGCCAAGACATTTAGGTGACAAAAGTAAACAMCACCAAGAGATCGATCTTGCCGTCTGTTGCCAACTTTTCTCTCTCTCTCTCTCCCTCCAAGATTGAAGGAGGATGATTGCTCACCAGATAAAAATAGCTCAGAGAAATGGAGACGCGGTGTCTACACATTATTCCCACTGTGGAGGAGAGAAAGAACACTGCCTGCACTGACTGGGGTGCTATAGCTAATTATCGCCATATATTTTTAACTCCTGAAAAATTATCACAAACAATGACAAGACACTCGATGTCCTGTACTGTACCGAGCTTCCTAATGTCAAATCTAAGGGAGAAGTGTAAGGTCGAGCATCAAATATGGATKTTGGCACAAAACTTTTACTAAAATGGGGGATGACATTTTAAAAAGAGGGATAAAATGTCTGCTGAGAACAACTTCGGGACATAAACACAAAGGAAGTATTTTGGCGTGCCAAGATACTGGGTGTCATATAGACAATCCAAGTAACTCGGTGCTTTATTGCCTGCAGCAGTGCATACGTTTCTCGTTGAAAAATGTACCGCATCCGCCCCAGCTGGAGGATAGGGACCCAGGTGTGAGAGGAGATATAGACAAGGATGAGAGACGAGGGGAGTGTTGTGAAAGGACGGTGTTACACGGGATGCCCCTACGCCCTTGGCTCTCTGGGACACAGAAAAGTCCTAACACTCTTTAAGTGCATTTTCCCACCTATTCTGATGTGTGAGTATAAACAGAGAGTACTGTGTTGTGTGTGTTTTTTCCTGTGTGTGTTTGTGTTTCTCTGCCTGTGTTTGATTGTGCATGTGTCTCTATCTCTRCCTGTGTATATGTGTGCACTTCAACGMTTTTCACCCCTTGACTTTTTCACCTCTCGGTAAGTAATACGTGAGGAAAGCATGGATCCACATCGACTCAAGGAGTCGGAGGCATTTCATGTTTTAATAGCTATCCAGCACTGCTTACTGATGAGCTGACGTCACGGTAGGCCTGAAACGAAGGTAGTTTCATTACCCCGTCTGACTTAAACATGGGATATTGGCAGTTGCCTTTAATAACAGATGTATCCAGAGCGGATGTCTGAATTGACAAGCTTTTTGGGAAGGATCAGTCTGGTGATGTGCTTACTGGGAGTGGACTAACAACTCAATAGCCAGAGGGCATTGGCACTCACAAASTGAGAAAAGTAAATGAAGAGGAAAATGGGGTCGGTAACACTTCACTTGAGTCATTAGCACTTGCCAGCTGTGGCCAAAGTGTTAACCCACCTGGCTAGGCTATAACTGTGTCATAACTATGAGGAAAATGGTACCACATATATTCTCTTGACATTCCCGACATCTCTTATTATGCTATACGTAATGTATGTAATTATGCTGTAATCTGATAAGTAATGTGTAATGTTTATCCAAACCTTTGAGGTTTAAAACTACGTCTGTAACACACACTTTGTCTTAATTGGTGAATCACCAACATATGCCATCTCTTCTGCCACAGACTGAAAGAGAAGGCGATGTCTCTGCTGAAACAACATCTGCATGCTAGCTTCACACATTAATACTTTCTTCACCGTGAATTATGCAAATCTGGCTGAYCCGATTAAAAAAMAAAMAATATTCTTACTGTTCTAACTATGTTAGATACAGTGTGGGATGTGGAAATGTAATTATACCACATTTTCATGTTGGTAYAGCCGAGGAGAGGCCATTAGGGCGGACAATTTTTTCTAAGCTCTGTGTGGTTGCAATATTATARTATATGTATGAATATTTTACTCAGATAATTGAGCCAGCCGATGCATTTAATACCAAACACACTGATATTTTTTTTTTCCTACGTCCTTTGTAACTCAGTTGAATGAGCATGGTGCTTGTAACGCCAGGGTATTGGGTTTGATTCCCAGGACCATCCATATGTAAAATGTATGCGCGCATGACTGTAAGTCGCTTTAGATAAAAGCGTCTGCTAAATGGCGTATATATAAAACTAGCAGACGCTGCTCTATTTTTTCAGATAGTCGAGAAGACAAACAATTTGATGTTCAGAGTATTATAAACTGGATGGTTTGATCCCTGAATGCTGATTGGCTGACAGCCGTGGTATATCAGGCCGTATACCACGGGTATGACAAAACAAGTATTTTTACTGCTCTAATTACATTGGTAACCAGTKTATAATAGCAATAAGGCACCTCGGGGGTTTRTGGTATATGGCCAATATACCACGGCTAAGGGCCGTATCCAGGCACTCCGTGTTGKGTCGTKCTTAAGAACAGCCTATAACCGTGGTATTTTGGCCTTATAGCACACCCCCTCGGGCCTTATTGCTTAAATACAATTCTGTTTTCCCAAGAAGCACAACCACCCTCTGGGGTAATTGGAATTTCTTTGCAGAGTGATGAGACAGCCTGGCTGCACTGGAGCAGCCRGTGATCAGGTCCCTTAATGTAGGAGATCACAGAGAGGGGGTTGGGTCTCCACATTCACTGAGKTTTTTTCCTAATAAAATAAAATAAAATTGTATTGGTGATTAGCAGATGTWATTGTGGGTGTAGTGAAATGCTTGTGCTTCTAGCTCCGACAGTGCAGTAATATCTAACAAGTGCATCAAAAGCTGGGACCGAGAGACTGAAAAACAGCTTCTATCTCAAGACTGCTAAACAGCAATCACTAACTAAGAGAGGCTGATRCCTACATTGAGACCCAATCACTGGCCTCTTTAATACATGGATCACTAGTCACTTTATACAATGCACTCTAAATAATGTCACTTTAATAATGCTTACATGTCTTACATTACTCATATCACATGTGTATATACTGTATTTTATGCCATCTATTGTACCTTGACTATGCCGCTCGGCCATCGCTCATCCATATACTTACATGTACATATTCTCATTCAGCCCTTTAGATTTGTGTGTATTAAGGTAGTTGTTGGGGAATTGTTAGATTACTTGTTAGATATTACTGCACTGTCGTAACTAGAAGCACAAGCATTTCGCTACACTCGCATTAACATCTGCTAACCATGTGTATGTGACGAATAAGATTTGATTTGAAGTAATATCTAACATAGTACACAACATATAMYCAATACACACAMATCTAAGTAGGAATGAATTAAGACTATATACATATGGACGAGCGATGTCAGMGCGGAACGGACTAAGATACAGTAGAATAGTATAGAAAAAACAGTATATACATATGAGATGAGTAATGCAAGATATGTAAGCATTAAGTGAATGAGATACCATAGAAAACAGTATATACACATGAGATGAGAAATGCCAAAGATACCATTGAATAGTATAGAATACAGTATATACATATCAGATGAGTAATGCAAGATATGTAAACATTTTTCAGTGACTAAGATACCGTAGAATAGTATAGTGTCACGCCTGCTCCCGCTCCGCCTCCCTGGAGCTCGAAGGCGCCAGGCTCCCCAGCATTACGCACTSCTGCCACCATCATTATGCACACCTGCATTCCCCCGTCGCGCGCATCAGCAATTATTGGACTCACCTGGACACAATCACCTGTCATTACCTCCCCTATATACACTGCTCAAAAAAATAAAGGGAACACTAAAATAACACATCCTAGATCTGAATGAATGAAATAAATGATTAAATACTTTTTTCTTTACATAGTTGAATGTGCTGACAACAAAATCACACAAAAATTATCAATGGAAATCAAATTTATCAACCCATGGAGGTCTGGATTTGGAGTCACACTCAAAATTAAAGTGGAAAACCACACTACAGGCTGATCCAACTTTGATGTAATGTCCTTAAAACAAGTCAAAATGAGGCTCAGTAGTGTGTGTGGCCTCCATGTGCCTGTATGACCTCCCTACAACGCCTGGGCATGCTCCTGATGAGGTGGCGGATGGTCTCCTGAGGGATCTCCTGCCAGACCTGGACTAAAGCATCCGCCAACTCCTGGACAGTCTGTGGTGCAACGTGGCGTTGGTGGATGGATCGAGACATGATGTCCCAGATGTGCTCAATTGGATTCAGGTCTGGGGAACGGGCGGGCCAGGCCATAGCATCAATGCCTTCCTCTTGCAGGAACTGCTGACACACTCCAGCCACATGAGGTCTAGCATTGTCTTGCATTAGGAGGAACCCAGGGCCAACCGCACCAGCATATGGTCTCACAAGGGGTCTGAGGATCTCATCTCGGTACCTAATGGCAGTCAGGCTACCTCTGGCGAGCACATGGAGGGCTGTGCGGCCCCCCAAAGAAATGCCACCCCACACCATGACTGACCCACCGCCAAACCGGTCATGCTGGAGGATGTTGCAGGCAGCAGAACATTCTCCACGGCGTCTCCAGACTGTCACGTCTGTCACATGTGCTCAGTGTGAACCTGCTTTCATCTGTGAAGAACACAGGGCGCCAGTGGCGAATTTGCCAATCTTGGTGTTCTCTGGCAAATGCCAAACGTCCTGCACAGTGTTGGGCTGTAAGCASAACCCCCACCTGTGGACGTCGGGCCCTCAAACCACCCTCATGGAGTCTGTTTCTGACTGTTTGAGCAGACACATGCACATTTGTGGCCTGCTGGAGGTCATTTTGCACGGCTCTGGCAGTGCTCCTCCTGCTCAAAGGCGGAGGTAGCGGTCCTGCTGCTGGGTTGTTGCCCTCCTACGGCCTCCTCCACGTCTCCTGATGTACTGGCCTGTCTCCTGGTAGCGCCTCCATGCTCTGGACACTACGCTGACAGACACAGCAAACCTTCTTGCCACAGCTCGCATTGATGTACCATCCTGGATGAGCTGCACTACCTGAGCCACTTGTGTGGGTTGTAGACTCCGTCTCATGCTACCACTAGAGTGAAAGCACCGCCAGCATTCAAAAGTGACCAAAACATCAGCCAGGAAGCATAGGAACTGAGAAGTGGTCTGTGGTCACCACCTGCAGAACCACTCCTTTATTGGGGGTGTCTTGCTAATTGCCTATAATTTCCACCTGTTGTCTATTCCATTTGCACAACAGCATGTGAAATGTAATGTCAATCAGTGTTGCTTCCTAAATGGACAGTTTGATTTCACAGAAGTGTGATTGACTTGGAGTTACATTSTGTTGTTTAAGTGTTCCCTTTATTTTTTGGAGCAGTGTATGTCTGTTCCCAAGCTCTGTTCCCTGCTTCAGGATTAATGTTCGTATGTTGTTGTGTTACCCGTGTGCTGACGCTGTTCCTGTCTTGTTCCATGTCTGTTCCTCATTAAATGTTCCACTCCCTGTACCTGCTTCTCTACTCCAGCGTCGGTCCATACATAATCCTGAAGCCATCAAACGAAGCATAAGGGAGTGCTGGCTTACCGGTTGGTGGTGACGTCGGCTCCAGGGGCCGCCACCGATGGAACCGGGGGTGTCTAAGACAGCTCGTCAGGGCTTCCACGCACTAGCTGGCTCGAGAGGTTTTCTTGTCCTGGTTGGCTCGGSAAGTGCCCATCACACGTCAGGCCTCAGCCGGATCGCCAGGGTTTTACGTCTCGGCCGGATCGCCAGGCGTTTACGCTTCAGCCGGCTCATCAGGCTCCCATGTTCCAGCGGGATCATCAGGCTTTCACGTCTCAACCGGGTCGGCAGGCTCCCACACCTCAGCCGGTTCGCCAGGCTCCCACATGCTGTTCGTTGACTATAGCACCATAGTACCATCCACACTCATCATTAAGCTTGAGGCCCTGGGTCTGAACCCCACACTGTGCAATTATGGTCATGGATTTCCTGACGGGCTGCCMCCCAGGTGGTGAAGGTAGGAAACAACATCTCCACTTCACTGATCCTCAACACTGAGGCCCCACAAGGGTGTSTGCTCAACCCCCTCCTGTACTCCCTGTTCACCCATGACTGAGTGGCCATGCATGCCTTCAACTCAATCATCAAGTTTACAGACGACCCAACAGTAGTAGGCTTGATTACCAAGAACAACAAGACAGCCTACAGGAGGAGGTGAGGGCTCTCGGAGAGTGGTGTCAGGAAAGTAACCYCTCACTCAACGTCATCATAACCAAGGAGATGATCGTGGACTTCAGGAAACAGCAGAGGGAGCACCCCCCTATCCACATCGACGGGACAGCAGTGGAGAAGTTCCTCGGCGTACACATCACGGACAAACTGAAATGGTCCACCCACACAGACAGTGTGGTGAAGAAGGCGCAACAGCGCCTCTTCAACCTCAGAAGGCTGAAGAAATTTGGCTTGTCACCTAAAACCCTCACACATTTTTACAGATGCACAATTGACAGCATCCTGTCGGGCTGTATCATCGCATGGTACGGCAACTGCACCGCCCACAACCGCAGGGCTCTCCAGAGGGTGGTGCACAACGCATCACCGGGGGCAAACTACCTGCCCTCCAGGACACCTACAACACCCGATGTCACAGGAAGGCCAAARAGATTGTCAAGGACAACAACCACCCGAGCCACTGCCTGTTCACCCTGCTACCATCCAGAAGGCGAGGTCAGTACAGGTGCATCAAAGTTGGGACCGAGAAAAAAAAAAAAAAGCTTCTATCTCAAGGACATCAGACTGTTAAACAGCCATCACTAGCACAAAGAGGCTGCTTCCTACTGTACATACAGACTTGAAATCATTGGCCAATACATGAAACACTAGTCACTTTAATAATGCCACTTTAATAATGTTTACATATCTTGCATTACTTATCTCATATGTACAGTTGAAGTTGGAAGTTTACATACACCTTAGCCAAATACATTTAAACTCAGTTTTCACAATTCCTGCCATTTAATCCTAGTAAAAATGACCTATCTTAGGCCAGTTAGGATCATCACTTTATGTTAAGAATGTGAAATGTCAGAATAATAGTAGAGAGAATGATTTATTTCAGCTTTTATTTCTGTGGAATTGTTATATATTACTTGTTAGATATTGCTGCACTATCGGAACTAGAGCACAAGCATTTCGCTACGCTCGCAATAGCATCTGCTAACCATGTGTATGTGACCAATACAATTTGATTTGATTTGGAGCAGCCGGTGATCAGGTCCCTTACTGTAGGAAATCACAGAGAGCAGGAGGAGCCTCCACATAGTCTATAAAGTTTGTCTGGACCTCCATTTTTTTCTTTACTGAACTTATCTTAATCGAATTGATTTACTGGTATGGGACTCCGAGGTCCTACTATGGACACCTTACTCTGGAGCTTCTTAGTTATTCACTGGTGTTCCTTTGTTGGTCACTGGAGTTCCTTCCCTCCAGGAAAACATTGGTTGAGTAACTGATACCCTTTTCACACTATTAAGTTAATAAGCCGAGCCAAGCTGTACCGCGTTGCCCTGGTCACTCATGCACCCTAGCAGGAACAASTCGTTGTAGATTTCATTCTAAATTGGATGGTTTTCTGAGTTCATTATTCTTAGGAATCCTTCTATATATAATACACGAGATCAATTCATCCTCCTTCACTATTGTTCCACTCTAAATCCCGGAATTATCCACGTTGACGTCCACCTTTAGACAAGGTTCTCATTACATATTCCATCAGGTTGATGGCCAAGGGAAGTGATCGTAATGGAATTCCTGTCAGCTTCGCATCATGGACTCCCTGTCCATAGAATCATCTTTAATGAGTTACAGGTTCGGTTTCAAATGGTATTCTATTCCCTCTACAGTGCATTTGACCAGGACCCACAGGGTTCTGTTCAACAGCAGTGCACTATATCGGGAATTTGGRTCGCTCTGTGAGAAAGACATGCTTTGGCCTTTGACACGATACTCGCTCGGTTGTGTCGTGATGAGATCTTGTTGTATCTACTCTGTACTGTACTGGGGGGAGTTTTGTAGGTGACGCAGGCTCGCTGCTGACATGGCACGTTATTTCTCGACAACCCAGCCACACAGAGCAATAATTGAAAAATCTATTTCTGACAGTTAATCTTCTGTGCGTAAACTAGCTGAATTTGTTTGCTCTTCTGCGAGTGCCGTGGGTCTGTGACGTTGAGAGASGGAGAAAAACTATTACATTGGCGAAAAAAGCTTTTGGGAAACTCAGTCCTGTACAGTTAGGATGAATAGGATTTTCTCTCAGCATAATTATCCATACAAATAAGAATGATCATAACCTACTTTCACAAGCTATTACCATATGGTCATAAAAAGAGTACTTCAAGGTGTGAACAGAGGCTTTTTTCATGCTATAGAGTCAATTATATTAATCTAAAAAAGGTGCAAAAAAATATCTACAATTAGGACAAAACATTTGTATGGTGCTAAAATGTGTTCTTTGGAGTGTGTRATGTGTGCTATAGAGTGAGAGAGAAGGAGGAGAAAATAGGGAGGGAGGAGAAGAGTAAGTGTGCGAGTTTGTTTGCTTTAGAGACTCGGGGTCTCTAAACTAGCGTGTTTCCAGCTATGGGGATTAGGCCGAGAAGTGGAGCGAAAAGGACAATAATGAAGTTGAGCAGCAGAAGAAGAGAGAGACAGAGAGAGGGGGAAAGAGAGCGAGCGGGGGAGAGAGAGAGAGACACTACCAGCAAAGTGCAGGAATGGGATTTATAGTAGAATCCCACATCCTTGACTTCCATGTCACTTCTTTCTGACTACCTCCCATGGAATGTTTGTATTTCATGACCTTCACTACCGCAGGGGATTGTGCGTGTCCACTTAGCTACAGAGGTGAAGCTGACATGTTTTACCAGTACAATAAATCCATCCCGGGATTGAGATGATATGTTGTTAAACTTATTGTTGTGGTATGTTGAGTGTTTGTGTGTTAACTGGTATATGTCAGTGCAGCTGGGCCCATAGGAAAAAAATCTATTGCTCACTCGGATATCCTCCAGATCTTTTGTAGCTTCTCAATTTTGAATCATTCTGTGACCATTTGTGTCTGGGTTATTGCTCCTAAAGGGCCCCTTAGGAGAAATATTGATGTGAAGTTAGAGACTTCTATGAGACGTATATAGGACACATTCATTCCTGCCTCTGTTATTTTAAAGGAGCAATAAAGATAAGTACCTGAGACAAGTTTGAGACTTTTACTAGACTAATGATCTTAGTCTGAGGCGATCATATCAGAAATATCTAAGAAGTATGAGCCATAAAGGAGATCTCTACATTGTATGTGCAACGTCTCATCCATATCTCATTTTTTTCTCTTAAAATTACTACAGAAGCTATGCATGAGTTTGGTTAATGAGATATGAGACACAATTGAGAATTGAATTTGTTAGCATTAATTTGCAGTATTAATTATGATCACATTTTAAAAACAAGAATGAAAACCGATACAAAATGTATTCAACAGTGCTTATTACTTTGGCAACCAAAAGTATGTGAACCATGTGGAATTACCTGGATTTCTGCATAAATTGGTCATACAATTTGATCTGATCTTCATCTAAGTCACAACAATAGACAAACAGTCTGTTTAAACTAATAGCACACTAACAAGTATACGTTTTCATGTCTTTATTGAACACACAGTGTAAACATTCACAGTGTAGGCTGGAAAAAGTATGTGAACCCTTGGATTTAATAACTGGTTGACCCTCCTTTGGCAGTAATAACCTCAACCAAACGTTTTCTGTAGTTGCGGATCAGACCTGCACAACGGTCAGGAGGAATTTTGGACCATTCCTCTTTACAAAACTGTTTCAGTTCAGCAATATTCTTAGGATGTCTGGTATGAACCGCTATCGAGGTCATGCCACAGCATTTGAAAATCGGGTTGAGGTCAGGACTGACTGGGCCACACCAGAAGGCGTATTTTCTTCTGTTGAAGCCCTTCTGTTGCTGCTTTACTTCTGTGTTTTGGGTTGTTGTCCTGTTGCATCACCCAAATTCTTTTGGGTTTCAATTGGCGGACAGATAGCCTTACATTCTCCTGCAAAATGTCATGATAAACATGGAAAATGCTTTTTTCGTCAATGATAGCAAGCTGTCCAGGACCCTGAGGCAGCAAAGCAGCCCCAAACCATGATGCTCCCTCCACCATACTTTGCAATTGTGAAGAGGTTTTGATGTTGTTGTGCTGTGCCTTTTTTCTCCACACACAGTGTTGTGTGTTCCTTCCAAACAACTCAACTTTAGTTTATTCTGTCAACAGAATATGTTGCCAGAAGCACTGTGGAACACCCARGTGCTCTTTTGMGAACTTCAGACGTGCAGCAATGTTTTTTTTGGACAGCATTGGCTTCTTCCATGGTCTCCTCCCATGAACACCATTCACGCTTTTTCAGTTCTGCCCACACATGTTCTATGGGATTGAGGTCAGGGCTTTGTGATGCCCACTCCAATACCTTGACTTTGTTGTCCTTAAGCCATTTGCCACAACTTTGAAAGTATGATTGAGGTCATTGTCCATTTGGAAGACCCATTTGCGACCACCTTCCTGACTGATGTCTTGATGTTGCTTCAATATATCCACATATTGTCCTGCCTCAAGTTGCCATCTATTTTGTGATGTGCAGCAGTCCCTCCTACAGCAAAGCACCCCAACAACATGCTGCTGCCACCCCCGTGCTTCACGGTTGGGATGGTGTTCATCGGCTTGCAAGCCTCCCCCCTTTTCCTCCAAACATAACGATGGTCATTATGGCCAAACAGTTCTAATGTTGTTTCATCAGACCAGAGGACATTTCTCCAAAAAGTACGATCTTTGTCCGCATGTGCAGTTGCAAACCGTAGTCTGGCTTTTAATGGCAGTTTTGGAGCAGTGGCTTCTTCCTTGCTGAGCGGCCTTTCAGATTATGTCGATATAGGACTTGTTTTACTGTGGATATAGATACTTTTGTACCTGTTTCMTCCAGCATCTTCACAAGGTCCTTTGCTGTTGTTTTGGGATTGATTTGCACTTTTCGCACCAAAGTACATTCATCTCTAGGAGACCGAACGCGTCTCTTTTCTGAGCGGTATGATGGCTGCRTGGTCCCATGGTGTTTATACTTGCGTACTATTGTTTGTACAGATGAACGTGGTACCTTCAGGCATTTGGAAATTGCTCCCAAGGATGAACCAGACTTGTGGAGGTCTACAATTTATTCCTGAGGTCTTGGCTGATTTCTTTTGATTTTCCCATGATGTCAAGCAAAGAGGCACTGCGTTTGAAGGTAGGCCTTGAAATACATCCACACCTCCAATTAACTCAAATTATGTCAATTAGCCTATCAGAAGCTTCTAAAGCCATGTTATCATTTTCTGGAATTTTCCAAGCTGTTTAAATGCACAGTCAGTTTAGTCTATATAAACTTCTGACCCACTGGAGTTGTGATACAGTGAAATAATCTGTCTGTAAACATTTGTTGGAAAAATGACTTGTGTCATGCACAAAGTAGATGTCCTAACCAACTTACCAAATCTATAGTTTGCGGCTAGGCGTCCCGCTAGCAACTTCCAGTGAAACTGGGGCGCGCGCAATTCAAATAAATAATCATAAAAATGATGSATATTAAACATATGTACATACAATTGTCTTACATTGGTTGAAAGCTTAAATTCTTGTTAATCTGTCCAATTTACAGTAGGCTTTACAGCGAAAGCATGCCATGCGATTGTTTGAGGACGGCACCCCACATCAAAATATTTTTCCACCGGCACAGGTTCCATAAATTCACAAATAGAGATAAAAATTCATTAACTTTTTGAAAATCTTCCTCTGATTTGTCATCCAAAGGGTCCCAGCTATAACATGTGTCGTTTTGTTAGATAAGATCCTTCTTTATATCCCAAAAAGTCAGTTTAGTTGGCGCCATCGATTTGAGTAATCCACACGTTCAACATGCCAAGATAGGAATCTGAAATTCTATCCTTAAACTTTGTTTCAACAAGTCAAAATATGTTTCTATTTARTCCTCTGATACCCTAAAATGTAATTAATCTATAATATTTMATACGGAAAGAAATATGTTCAATAGGAAAACGATATTAGCAGGTGTGTGTCCTATTCGTCTCGCGCGCATACACRAATTTCCAAGTCTGTATCCCTGTGGTAAAACTCATTATTCTTCCTCGTTTTGGAAGAAACAAGCCTGAAACCTTGAACAAAGATTAGTGGAAGCCATAGGAATTGCATACTGGGAGCTAGATTACATTTCTCAATACGTTCTATTTGAAGAGCATGAGCTCTCAAAAAAAAMCATGTCCGGTTGGTTTTTCTTTGGATTTTCTCCTACCGTATCTATTTTGTTATAGTCTCCTGCATTATTTTAACTTTTCTAAAGTTTCAAAGTGTCTTCTTTCCAATGGTACCAATTATATGCATATCCTGGCTTCAGGGCCTGAGCAACAGGCAGTTTACTTTGGGCACATCAGTCAGTGGGAAATTGAGAAAAAAGGACCCAAGCTCTAACTTAACAAGAAATTTGTGGAGTGGTTGAAAAACAAGTTTTAATGACTCCAACCTAAGCGTATGTAAACKTCTGACTTCARCTGTATGTTCTTTGAAATAAACGTGAAACAGTATATGCCCTGGTTGATTAGCTAGTGTAACGAACGTCGTAATCCTCCTCGTCTGAGGAGGAGCACGGATCGGAGCAAAACGCAGCGTGGTATGTATCCATATTTATTTGAATACTTTTAAACACGAAMAAAAAMAARAAAAAGAAAGAAACCAACGACGCTACAGTCCTGAACTTGAGAACATAAAAACATGAACGCACRAACAGGAACAATCACCCACAAACAAACAGTGAACACAGCCTAAATATGGTTCCCAATCAGAGACAACGTAAAACACCTGCCTCTGATTGAGAACCAGATCAGGCAAATCAGACACACCTAAACCAATGAGATACATAACATAGACTACACCCACCCAGCTCACATCCTGACCAACTAAACAAAGACTAAACAAAGGAAATAAGGTCAGGAACATGACAGCTAGTTGCCAGGGAACAAATAGATATGGTTTTTCCAGGGAGCTCTTCTTACAAACTCAGGGGAAAAGTTGTGTCAGTGTTTGCAAGAACTAAGTAAAATAGCTTTATCTTTTTGTATTAGTAATGCAAGTTTATCACATAATATACTTCAGACGAGACCCCCATGCATATTACATTCCAATATAATGTTAGCCTAGCTGGTAGCCAGATTCTTTTGTTTTTGATATGCATGTGTTTATGCACAACAACACGCCTACTATTTCAGCATATGTGTGTACTGTTTATAAGGGACAACATTCCTAACAATTTTATTTGGTAATGCATATTAGTATTGCATATTTAATCTTTATAAGATGTGTTAGGCCTACGTATCTTGATGATAATTGAGTGAGCAAACACATTGTAGCACTGGGCTTGCCGTAATTAGCTGTATCTGTATTGAATRATATTGGAGACTCAAAATGACAAGACCAGAGCCTGGAAGCCGATGGAGAAGAAAGATGAATGAAGACAACGCTGGGCCACTTAAACGACCAAGAAGGACTGCACATTTGGTGAGTGGCATGGCATTGCTCTGCCATATTTTAACATAGCTGTCACGCCCTGGCCTTAGTTATCTTTGTTYTCTGTAATATTTTGGTTAGGTCAGGGTGTGAAAGGGGGGATGTTTGTCTGTATTTTTCTCGTCTTGGGTGGTTGTATGGTATAGGGGGGGGTTTGGTAGAGTATATGGGTTTGTGTTTGAGTGTAGGTGTCTAGGTAKGTCTATGGTTGCCTGAATGGTTCTCAATCAGAGACAGCTGTCATTCATTGTCTCTGATTGGGAGCCATATTTAAGGCAGCCATAGGCATTAGGCTAATTGTCTATGTGTAGTGTTTAGTGTCAGCACTATTTTGTTTGAATAGCTTCACGGTCGTCTGGTTGTTGTTTTGTTCGTCTTCATAATAAAAGAAGATGTCTTTCTATCACGCTGCGCCTTGGTCCACTTTTCTTCAAAGTTACGATGATCGTGACAATAGCTGACACCATTTTAATATTTTTTTACTTTTACTCCCTGCAGCCTGCCCGCATGAATGGAACGCAACCACCCCATCAGGAAGGATCGATGCACCCACCCCATCAGGACAGCACACACCCGCCCCATCAGGACAGCACCCCAAACGCGCCGCATCAGGACAGGAACCAGCACGCCGCCCCATCAGGACAGAAACACACGCCGCCCATCAGGACAGACAACGCCGCCATCAGGACAGAACACCCAGCCCCCTAGGACAGCACACACCGCCCCATCAGGAAGCACACACCCGCCCCATCAGGACAGCACACACCCGCCCCATAGGAACGCACCACACGCCGCCCATCAGGACACCGCCACACACACCCCGCCCCATCAGGACAGAACACACCCGCCCCATCAGGACAGCCAAACACCCGCCCCATCAGGACAGCACACACACGCCCCGCACCCATAGGCCAGCACACACCCGCGCCCCATCAGGCACAGCCACACATACCGCCCCATCAGGACAGCAACACACCCCGCTACCCATCAGGACAGCACACACCGCCCCCATCAGGACAGACACACCGCCCACCATCAGGACAGCACACACCCGCCCCATCAGGACAGAACACACCGCCCCACGACACACACCCACCCGTCAGGACAGCACACACCCCGCCCATCAGGACAGCACACAAGACACCCGCCCCATCAGGACAGAACACACCCGCCCCATCAGGACAGCACACACCCGCCCATCAGGACGACACACCCGCCCATCAGGACAGCACACCCGCC
This sequence comes from Salvelinus sp. IW2-2015, assembly GCF_002910315.2. Classification (NCBI taxonomy): domain Eukaryota; kingdom Metazoa; phylum Chordata; class Actinopteri; order Salmoniformes; family Salmonidae; genus Salvelinus; species Salvelinus sp. IW2-2015. The sequence continues at coordinate 5,991,150 of NC_036873.1, forward strand.
CATCAGGACAGACCACACCGCCCCATCAGGACAGCACACACCCGCCCCATCAGGACAGCACACACCCGCCCCATCAGGACAGCCACACAACCGCGCCCACAGAACAGACCACCGGCCCCCATCAGGACAGAACCACCCGCCCATCAGGACAGCAGCACCGCGCCCCATCAGGAACAGCACACACCCGCCCCATCAGGACAGCACACAGCCCGCCCCATAGGCAGCACACACGCCGCCCCCATCTAGGCAGCACACACCCGCCCCATCAGGACAGCACACACCCGCCCCATCAGGGCAAAGCACAACCACGCCGCCACCATCAGGCAGAACACACCCGCCCATCAGGGCAGCACACACCCGCCCCATCAGGGCAGCCACACCCGCCCATCAGGAGCAGCACACCCGCCGCCCCATCAGGGCAGCACACACCCGCCCCATCAGGACAGCACACACCCGCCCCATCAGGGACACACACCCCATCAGGACAGCACACCCCCGCCCCATCAGGGCAGCACACACCCGCCCCATCAGGACAGCACCCACCGCCCATCAGGCAGCACACACCCGCCCCATCAGGGCAGCACCCACCCGCCCCATCAGGGCAGCACACACCGCCCATCAGGGCAGCACACACCCGCCCCATCAGGGCAGCACACACACCCGCCCATCAGGGCAGCACACACCGCCCATCAGGGCAGCACACACCCGCCCCATCAGGGCAGCACACACCCCCCATCAGGACAGCACACACCCGCCCCATCAGGTCAGCAACACACCCCGCCCATCAGGTCAGCACACACCCGCCCCATCAGGACAGAACACACCGCCCCATCAGGACAGCACACACCCGCCCCATCAGGACAGCACACACCCACCCCATCAGGACAGCACACACCCACCCATCAGGTCAGCACACAGCACACACCCGCCCCATCAGGTCAGCACACAGCACCACCCGCCCCCATCAGGTCAGCACACACCCCGCCCATCAGGGCAGAACACACCGCCATATCAGGGCAGCACGATGGATGAACAATATTTAAGTAAGTTATACATTGTTATTACACTTCCTATGTTTTATAGTAGCACCCTCTTGTACTAGAAACATATTTGCTAAAACATCTCAATACCAGGCATAGATGTCAAGTCAAGGAAAACAACTTTTGCCCAAAACATGCTCAAGGGCAATTACAACTGTGTTGACAGGTGTTTCCAATAGGGGCGCAACATGGAAGCAGGTACCACGTGTTACAGTATCTTGCATTGAAGAAAAACCTGCACTTTCAAATTCGCCAATAAGTGCCCATTTGTCACCTGATTCCTCAGAGGTAAAGAAGAATTCAATCTGTCCATCCTTTATTTGTGGTACATTAGAAAGAAAACASTAMAATTGTTCCTTCTTTTTCCTTTCCCATAATGCCTTGATGTGAGACGAGTTCTCTTAACTTGTGCCCTGTGAAAGGCCTTCACTGAATGCGGTGAATTAATGTGGMGACCAGCATGTTTTTCAATTGCAGARAGGTGCCTTGCCTCCAGCTGAAGTTCCCTTGATGCTCCAGTTATGCTCGTTCTCGACTTATCGCTGCTTCATCACAAAAGCCGTGGTCATTTGTGCATAAAAGTCAGCTATGGCATTAGCTGGCTTCATGATTTGCGAAATCGCAGGAAATAGCAGCACCATAGTGCATAGCGAGATAGGTGCGAGATAACAATGTGTAAATACCACTGAGATCTGTATGCCAGAAATGTAAGAATGTTTGAAATAGAGCATCTAAYTGTTCAKATCACATTTAAACTCATTCAAGATCTTGTACGACTCATTTATCTAGTAGCTGAGACTGAGACAAGAGACACGTGTGAGAGAGTTCAGAGAACTCATACAGTGATCCCTGTGAGACAGATCCGTGTCTACTTCTCAGGAGTGTCAATTGAGAGGAATGAGAAAAATGGACAACATCTCACTTTAGTATTGACTTGTGCTCTTTTTTTGTCTAGGAGATGGACAGAGGTGATGAAGGAGATATCATCTTGGATTTTGCTTTCCTATAARCTAGGTCAGCTGAGACTTGCCACAGAAGAGTGCACACGCACGCACGCACGCGCACACACACACAAAACAGGTTGACATCCTGTAGTAAAAAGCATCCAACAATGTGCTCTTTCTCTAGAGATGCCAGCCTCTCTAAAGGGCTACATTTTTTACCCCCCAAAAAATCTAAGCCGTTGGGCTTAGCGAAAATATGGAATTGTTTTCAGATTTAACCATAGATCATTCAGTTATTTGATTTTTAATTTTAGGACCCCTTTAGGTAATTTGTTGTATAAACACACTACCGTTCCTGTCTACAAAACCCCCTAGACAATACACACACCCTAGACTAGACAAAAACAACACAAACATCCCCCATGTCACACCCTGACCTAACTAAAATAATAAAGAAAACAAAGATAACTAGGCCAGGGCGTGACAGTTCAAAAGTTTGGGGTCACTTAGAAATGTCCTTTTTTTAGAAAGAAAATCACATTTTATGTCCAT
>NC_036873.1:6000443-6007679 GCF_002910315.2 Salvelinus sp. IW2-2015
CCAGAAGAGAGATTGTGTGGTCAGGGTTGGCTAAATTCGAATTAAAGGCAGTCAGTTCAGAAAGTAAACTAGTCGAAGAAAGGGCATTTATTTTCAATGAATAAACTGAAAAGTTTAAGCTATTTATTTCAAAAGCTTTTGAATTTCTGAATTTTAAATTCAAATCACTTCCTGAATTGACTGCTTCAATTCAAAATGAGCCCGACCCTGTTGTGTACAGTAAAACACCGTGTATGTGTGTGTCTGTCTGTGCCTGCATCTTTGTGTGCCTGGTCTTGTGCTTATCCATGTGCGAGTGTGTGCGTGCATGTGCATCTGTGGGTGACTGAATCTGTGGGCGTGTGTCAGTGCGTGCTCATGTAACCGGTGTGAAATAGTTAGCTAATTAGCGGTGCGCCACTTTAGTAGCATTTCAAATCGGTGAAGTCACCCGCTCCGAGACCTTGTTGTTGTTTCCCTTGCTCTGCAATGGCCAGTTGTTGATGTGTGAAGAGGGTCCCCGGTTCGAGCCCAGGTTGGGGCAAGGAGAGGGATGGAAGCAATACACTTACACTCAGCCAGCACACTGACATTGCCACCAACATCACATCTAACATCTTTAGCTATGTCCAGGGCTCACTGACATTGCACTTGAAAAGAGCAAGGAAACAAATGAATTCTGTTGATGGAGACTACAGTGGCCGTGGAGAGGTGAAAATGTTTCTGATATGTAATGTTTCGTTAGAAATTTTGGAGTGTCCATTGGTTATCCACAAAATTCCTGTAACTTGCTCAACCTAAAATGTCATTTTAGTGGGGGTAATTCTCAGCTGCCGTTGAGCCAATGGGCAAGACAAAATATTTAAATGCCTTTGAATAGGGTATGGTACTGGTTTGAGTGTGTCAAGAACTGCAATGCAGCTGGGTTTTTCATGCTCAACCGTTTCCTGTGTGTATCAAGAATGGTCCACCACCCAAGGACATCCAGCCAACTTGTCAAAACTGTGGTATTGGAGTCAAAATGGGCCAGCATCCCTGTGGAACGCTTTCGACACCTTATAGAGTCCGTGCCCTGACAAATTGAGGCTGTTCTGAGGGCAAAAGGTGGTGCAACTCAATATTAGGAATTGTTCCTAATGTTTTGTGCACTCAGTGTAGATTGGTTCAATATGCAGCGTGCAAACTGAAGGGCTAATCTTCTGTGAAAATGCAACGATGCAGCTAGCAGGAGGCCACGTCTAGAGAATACTCTGTGTACGTACCAAATGGCACTCTATTCTCTACATAGTGCACTACTTTTGAGCAGAACCATATATAGTAAATAGGGTGCCATTTAAGATGCAAGCTGCTTGTCTCAAACAACCTCCATGTGTGCCTTGACAGAAAGCCAACATCTTTTAGCCAAATAGTCCCTCTGGAAAGCATCCAAAAACTCTACAGCAAACAAAAGGCTGGTTTTTGCAGTCAGATGAACATGGTGTGTGACAGTGTCTGAATCCAGACATGCTTTTAAATCCGCTCAATTGTCCAAAATAGCTAGCCACGTCCCAAAAATGGTTGTAAATCTCTTGGTGTCCTTTTTAGCTCAATTGACCAAAAATCTCATGGACAGGCTGTACACCAACGTCTTGCTTTTCTTTACTGTTAAAGAATGCTTCCTCCCATACAGTTTCACTCCATTAAGTTCTTTGCTATTCTTAAAAAAGTGGTGCATATTTTGAAAGGGACGTTCATGTGGAACTGAACGATTCACCTTGAGAATTTATGAAGTGGCAAATTGTTAGACAAGGGTTTCATAGAGGTAAGGACTAAGCTGTGGCATGGCAGAATGCCCACGCCCTTGACCATTAGGAGACCGATAGGATACAATCTCAATTAGACAAGGGTTTAATTAAAAATGTAATATATCAAATTTAATGAAGATTATGTACTTGATGTTGCCCTTGGTTGTACACATCTATTCCTACTGTAGCCTTTAAGAGGCCAAGATGGCGGCGCWGTAGGACGTGTATATCTGTCTTTGTCTTATCCYTTGTAAATTGCCAATATTTACAAGGGCCATCCGGAATCAGCCAGCCTTAGCTTAGACAATCACCTGCCAGTCTGCACAGCGCGATATCAACCCAGAGCATATCGGACTACTTCTCTCTACCATATCATCGGATTCCTGCYGCTCTGGATCATCACACGAGATCAWTACTCCAGATCATCGAAGCTAGCTAGCTGCAAACGAGTGGCTACTCTTAGCTAACGCCTCTGTCCTGAAGCAAGCACCAGCTAGCCTTGAGCTAGCTTCGGGCTAGGCCCAAATACCAGCTAATTCTAGGGCTACAATACCTCCTTTGCCAATTGTCCTGGACCCTTTATTATCGACATGGAGCCCCGCCGATCTATCACGACTGGACTGCCGACGTGATCGCCTGATGTGGTCTCAACAGGCTATTCTGTTACGATATCGCCGCAGAACCATCGACTAGTACCGGCCCGCTAGCTTTTCTGAACGCGGTGTCCCCTGCTCGCCCAGCGTAGTAGTGACTTCYGAACAGCACCCTGACTCACCTATTGTTGCTCTTTTGACCCTATGATCACTCGGCTACACAGCTGATAACCCCTGGACKGTTTCAACAATACGGTACCTCACTTTGTTTACCTGTCTCCCCCAGCCCCGAACTCAGGTCCTGTATGYACCTAACTGACCCGCTCTACCCATTCATCGCCATTTACCTGTTGTCTTAGCTCTCCTGATCAACACCTATGATTGCTTTATGCCTCTAATGTCAATGTGCCTTGTCTACTGCTGTCTTGGCTAGTTTTTATTGTTTTATTTCACTGTAGAGCCCTCAGTCCCACTCAAAATGCCTTAGATAGCTCTTTCATCCCACCCCACACACATGCTGAGACTAGGTTAATTGATGCCTCCAGAGACRAAACCTCTCTTATCGTCATGCAACACATAGGTTTACCTCCACTGTACTCACATCCTACCATACCATTGTCTGTACATTCTCCCCTGAATCTATACTACTAGGCCCAGAAATCTGCTCCTTTTATTCTCTGTCCCCAATGGCCTAGACGACCAGTTCTTATAGCCTTTAGCCGTACCCTTATCCTACTCCTACTCTGTTCCTCTGGTGATGTRGAGGTTAACCCAGGCCCTGTAGCCCCCAGTTCCACTCCTATTCCCCAGGCACTATCATTTGTTGACTTCTGTAACCATAAAAGCCTTGGTTTCATGCATGTTATATTCTTATGGCTGCAGGGGCAGTATTGAGTAGCTTGGATGAAAGGTGCACAGAGGTGCCCAGAGTAAATGGCCTGCTTTTAAAATGGTATAAGATAGTTGTATGTTTGAGGAATTTTAATTATGAGATTTTGTTGTTTGAATTTGGCGCCCTGCACTTTCACTGGCTGTTGTCATATCATCCCGTTAACGTGATTGCAGCCATAAGAAGTTATCAGAAGCCTCCTCCCTACGTTTGTTATTTTCACGGCTTTAGCACACCCCACCAACCCTAATGTCTTAGCCGTGTCTGAATCCTGGCTTAGGAAGGCCATCAAAAATTCTGAAATTTCCATCCCCAACTACAACATTTTCCGCCAAGATAGAACTGCCAAAAGGGGGGGGAGTTAGCCTGCAGAGTTCTGTCATGCTATCCAGGTCTGTGCCCAAACAGTTTGAGCTTCTACTTTTAAAAATCCACCTTTCCAGAAATAAGTCTCTCACTGTTGCCAACCGTTACAGACCACCCTCAGTCCCCAGCTGTGCCCTGGACACCATATGTGAATTAATTGCCCCCCATTTATCTTCAGAGTTTGTACTGTTAGGTGACCTAAACTGAGATATGCTTAACACCCCGGCCGTCCTACAATCTAAGATAGATGCCCTCAATCTCAACCAAATTATCATGGAACATACCAGGTATAAACCCAAATCTCTAAACACGGGCACCCTCATAGATATCTTCCTGACCAACCTGCCCTCTAAATACACCTCTGTTGTCTTCAACCAGGATCTCAGCGATCACTGCCTCATTGCCTGCATCCGTAATGGGTCCACGSTCAAACGACCACTCCTCATCACTGTCAAACGCTCCCTTCTGTGAGCAGGCCTTTCTAATCAACCTGGCCCGGGTATCCTGGAAGGATATTGACATCATTCCGTCAGAGGATGCCTGGTTATTCTTTAAAAGTGCTTTCCTCACCATCTTAAATAAGCATGCCCCATTCAAAAACATTTAGAATCAGGAACAAATAACCCTTGGTTCACTCCAGACCTGACTGTCCTTGACCAGCACAAAAACATCCTATGGCGTACTGCATTAGCATCAAATAGCCCCCGCTATTGCTTTTCAACCAATCGCTGCCCGCACCTGCCCGCCCGTCTAGCATCACTACTCTGGACAGTTCTGACTTAGGTATTTGTAGTTGTCCAGATATTCTAAGTGTCTGGTTAGACGGGTTAGACCTATTTCGCAAAAATGCATCCTTCACTCATGCTGCCAAACATACCCTCGTAAAACTGACTATCCTACCGRTCCTTGACTTCAGTGATGTAATTTACAAAATAGCCTCCAACACTCTACTCAAATTGGATGCAGTCTATCATAGTGCCATCCGTTTTGACACCAAAGCCCCATATACTACCCACCACTGCGACCTGTATGCTCTCGTTGGCTGGCCCTCACTAGATATCCGTCGCCAAACCCACTGGCTCCAGGTCATCTATAAGTCTTTGCTAGGTAAAGCCCCGTCTTATCTCAGCTCACTGGTCACCATAGTAGCACGCGCTCCGGCAGGTATATTTTCACTTTGGTCACCAAAGCTAATTCCTTCTTTGGCCACCTTTCCTTTCAGTTCTCTGCTGCCAATGACTGGACGAATTGCAAAAATCACTGAAGCTGGAGACTCATATCTCCTTCACTAACTTTAAGCATCAGTTGTCAGCGGAGATTACAGATCATTGCACCTGTACATAGCCAATCTGTAAATAGCCCACCCAACTAACTCATCCCCATACTGTTATTTCTTCCATGTGTAACTCTGTGTTGTTGTATGTGTCGCACTGCTTTGCTATATCTTGGCCAGGTGGCAGTTGTAAATGAGAACTTGTTCTCAACTGGCCTACCTGGTTAAATAAAGGTGAAAGAAAAAAAAAAAAAAAAAAAGAATCTGGTTTCCTAGACACCAGATTAAGCCTAGTACCTGAATATAAATCATGTTCAGTGGAGATTCTCTTTTGAAAGGGTTTTAAAGTCCAAGACTAGACTTGATTCCGGGAACATTGCCCATAATTTTTCAGGTAGATGCGTTTCATTTAAGGTTATTTGAGTTGGTAGGTTTAAAACATCTAATGAAAACTGACTGCAATTCTTCTGAACAAAGGAATCTAAATGCATTATTAATAAACATACTCTTTGTGAACTGTATAATTGTTGTAATTTAATTCCTTGACTACTTCTCCTTGGACAATGTACTGTACGCTTTGAAAGTTGGTTTACGGTCCATGTTTCGCCTCAAAGGCTTTGGTTTTCTCTCTGTCACTCGCTCTCTCTAACTCTCTCTCTGAGACAAACAGCAGCAATAGTTATTGAATATTGCGGACCTAGAACAGCTGACATGTCCTTGTCAAATGAGAAAGGAGGATATAAATAGATTTGAACCTATTTTGACAGAAGGTGAACTAACATTTCACAAAAAAAGTATGTAGTATAGATTCTTGATCAAAGCACATTTGTCTGTTTGTCAGTCTTCATTCAAATTTTAAAGTAAAACCTGCCGTTTTCAGAGACTTTGTGACAGTTTCCTGTCACAATATAATTAAATGTGCTAGTATAGGTACAGCTGGCAAAAATKACATCTTAAAAAAGAATGATTAACTTAGATTAACATTTCAAATAACAATTTTCTTGGTTTAAGAGAGTGCACGTTATTTACGTATAATAAGAGTTACATGGAGAAAATCGTACCTCTGAAATGAAAATGGATGGCCATCCCTTCAGCAAGAAATATTTGACCCAAATCCTCCCTGAACACTTGAAAAAAAACAAGTGACCCTCCCCAWACCCAAAATAATAATGAAAACAAAGTTGATAGCAGAGAACATGATCAAAGCCTTAGATATGCAGTCGTCCTTTAAGCATAACATTGCAATGCAGGAATTGTGATAGCACGCTATCTTCACCATGACAATATTTCACTTGTACTTTTATTAAATTCAAAGTCTTGATCAGCAGGTGATCACTGCTCAGCATAGTAAGTGAGTTTTCTAAAAGGTAAGGGCAAGGCCCCGGGGTATGGGTGCCCTTAAGGTGCTCCATCAAATGGCAGTCAGAAGGGAGGGCTGGTGGTTTTAGGTGTTTCTGGGTCACAGGAAGCATGTGACCTACGCTCCCAGCCTGTTCTTCTGGACTGAATGATTTATTACCTCACTCAGCCTCAAGAACACACTGCCAGCCGAGAGAGAGAGCGATAGAGCGAGAGAGAGAGAGAGCTGCATTGGTTGGAACTAGGAGAGCGAGGGAGAAAGAGAGAGAGAGAGAGNAGAGAGAGAGAGAGAGAGTCTGAGCTGCATTGGTTGGAACTAGGAGAGCGAGGGAGAAAGAGGGAAAGTGGGAGAGAGAGTTCAGAGCAGACCATCACTGACTTGTTTCTTACACACCATGCTGTATTCAGATACATTGCAGATTTMATTTAAATGTGTAGAGTGGACATACTTGTCTTTACCATATGGCTGAATATCATGTCATCTCTGTTCATACGATTTCTACCTGGGTCTTCTAAATGCAGAGCATCTTTGACTATGCCACAGGTGTATACAATACAATGTGTGATACTGAATTAGTCAAAAGTAGTTTGTAGCCATGCTACTGGGGTCTAAAGGAAAACAAGGAATAATTTTAAGGGTTTGAAAATGTTATTTTAAGGTTTGTTGCCGACTCACAACCAGTTGCTGTGTTGCTACCTAAATTACGTTGTGCGAACATATCCTTTCCTGTCACTGTCATGTCATGCAAGTTGTTTTGATTGCTTCTGAGATTTAAAWTGCAGCTTTCCCGGGTTGAGATTATTATTTTCGACRTGGACAAATAATTATGCRCAGCAGCTCAGACCAGAGGTAACGTGCTCAGTTTAAGCTAACCTTTTGTGTTTTCCCCTCTGGATATTCTCAAATTGAAATGACATGCCTATCCTCTGCCATTTTGTTTTTGCATGTCCTCACAAGAAGTTGCACGGTAAACGAGATTAGGAAGAAATAAT